>NW_004524910.1:978739-980098 GCF_000260255.1 Octodon degus
TTTTTTTTTGCTGGCTCAGGCTGGCTTTAAGGGCGGGTAGTGTGCAGATGTGGAGCTGGGAATTGAACTTCAGTGCCCTGAACCTGACTGAGTTTGCCCAAGTAGATGCTTTAAATAACTGAGCTAACCCCCAAGCTCCTATACTACTTCTTAAATCACTTTATGAAATTATTTTAAATGTCATCTTTAATGGGGTCAGCTCCCAAGTGTATGTCTCCAAACCAGACTTCTCTGAACATCAGTGTCTTTGTTACTTTTCTCCCCTCACTCAGACAAAACACCCAACAGCTAAAGTTAGAGAGGGAAAGGTTTATTCAGCTCAGTTTGTGGAGGGTTTATTCTGCAATCATTTGGCTGAGAGGCAGGTTGGCATGGCACAGGGGCAACTGTTCATGGTGACAGAAGACCGCCAAGGCAGCAAGAGCAAAAGGGGGAGGCAAACCTTTTCCTCCCTTGCTGTCCTTAGGTAGGCGCAGCCCTCACGTGGAGGGATGATGACCAAGTGAGGACTCTGGCCTCCTACTGAGTCACTTAGATAAACTTCTCAAGTTGGCACAATGTATCAACCATTCTAATCAGGTTCTCTGTCCACATGGCTACCCAGTATGTCTTCCTAGGTGTCCGCAGGTGTTATAAGGCAGGTGTTTCAAAACCAATGTCTGGATTTGACTCCCACATGTCCCATATTCTTGATCCTATTCTCCTTGGTACTCAGGACAAAGACCTCGTAATCATGCTCAATTTCCTCTCTCATGCCCCTTCTAGTCTTGGAGTAAGTCTTGGAGGCTTTGCCCTCAACATAGATTGGAAATTAGAACATCCATTCTGGTTCAGGCGTCTTGCAGTTTTGGCTGGACTTCCTGTCTTCAGCCTTTTCTAAGCAGTATGCAGAGTAATCCTTTTAGAAAGTTAAGTCGATCATGGTGCCATGTGCTCAAGCCCTTCAGTGGGTTCCTGTGCCAGACAAGTGGAAGAACAGGAAGAAGGGTGTGCATTCTCAGGCATGCTGCCTAATCTGCTTTCTCATCTATAATAGGCAGAGTAATTCCTGACTGGAGTGTATGTGGTTTAAGTGAGATAATGTGGGATAAACCTTTAGCAAATAGCTAGCAGATACCTGCCTATTAGAAGGTAGCTAAAGAGAAGACTGGAACACATCTTAATTGAATTTTGGCACTGTGCTAGGCATACTGCAAGTGTTATCTTAGTGCCTTATTTTTCTTTTGTAGGTGTGTGTATAGTACTAGGGATTAAGGCCAGGGAACACTGAACTATATCCCCAGCTCTTCTCTTCTCTTCTCTTCTCTTCTCTTCTCTTCTCTTCTCTTCTCTTCTCTTCTCTTCTCTTCTCTTCTCTTC
>NW_004524910.1:981100-989224 GCF_000260255.1 Octodon degus
TATGTAGCCCAGCCTGGGCTTGAACTCGGTGATCTTCCTGCAGTAGGCTCCCAAGTGCTGGGATTATAGGCATGCGCTACCATGCTCAGCTTTTAAAATTCTTTTATTACTTATACATGCTTCTCTTAAAAATAAATGTGCTGTGACTTTTATGTATCTTTTGATTGTCATTATCTATTTTTTTTTTTTTAATATTTATTTATTTTGTGTGTGTGTGGCCAGCTCAGCCCACCAGGGGGCGGGGCGGGCTGGCTGGCATGTGGTGCTGGGGATCGAACCGCAGTCACTGTGCTTTGTTTAGCTTAGCTTGTTCTAAGTAGGTGCTTTAGACCACTGTGCCATCTCACCAGCCCTAATTGTCATTATCTATTAACTTAGAAGTTCCAGAGGTGAGAATTCAGCTCTTTCTAGTTCTTTCCCCAGCCCACAAGCACTGTTTCCCCGCTCCCAATCTGCTGGGGCAGGTTCCCTAAGATTGTACGTGGCGTTTCACTGTAAGGGTGTGATTATACTAACGTTGTGATTTCTGCAGTGTGCTTTGTTATTTGCTTTGTGTTCTGTTTGCTCATTGAATTAGACAAATTCTTACAATCATACAGATGAAGAAATCTCTCCCAGAACTTTGGCTTGGGCTGATCTTATATCAGGTGTCGCTGTCACCCTGGTGTCTCCTTATGTCCTCTCGTATCACATTCTTTGTGTTACTTGTGGCTTATGTTTTGCCAAATAAGTTCTTCTGTTGCTTTAGTGGGTAACTTAATTAGATGTTTGGGTGCAGTCTGCAGTGTTTACCTGAGGTCTCTCTTGTTTACTTTGCCCATGAAAAGAAGTTTGGCTTTATGCTGATTTTATAGATGACATAACTGAGGCTCAGAGAAGCTAAACAAATTGTATAAATGCTCAAAGCCATCACAGGCACGGTGGTGCATGTGTGGAGTCCTCTGTGCTCGGGAGGCTGAGGCTGGAGGATCACAAGTTTGAGTCTAGCCTAGAAAACCTCGTGAAACCCTATATGAAAAAACTCCCAAAATCAAAAGCAGACTTCAAAAAAAACAAATGAACAAACAAAGCTAGGGCATATCTTGGTGATAGAGAACTTGCCTAGGTGTGAGGCTCTGGGTTTGATCCCTAGCACTGCCAGAAGAGCGGGAGGGAGAGGGGAGACCCACAGTTTGATGTGTCATAGCCCAGGTTTTAGCTCAAGTCTGTCAGGGTATCCAACTTATGTTCTTGGTTAATATAGGATGTGAATGGGAGTTTCGTCACTGCCATTAATTAATTTCATTCCCTTTTTCTCCTTGACGCTCAAATGGCATCTCCCAAAGAGCCAAATCTCTTATATTCTTTTTAAGAGGCTGTCTCCCAAGCTTACAGATAATAAAGAAGTGTTTCTTAAAATTTAAGGGCAGAGGTAGTTTATGGGAGGCCTGTAAACTGTAAGGCAGACTTCCATTTCTTGTGCTGTGGTGGTGTTTCTTTATCATCTGTTGGTCCTTTGGGAAAGGAGAAGTATGGGCTGAATCCAAGTCCTGTGGAGTGGCACGGTATGTGGCTGAGGGACCGCTAGGCCTCGTCATCTATGCAGGGTTGCTGGATGTGATGCTGAGGAGCTGGGTCCCAGCACTGGCTCCTGCGCTTCCCAGGCACCGGGAACTCCTAGCTCTGTTCCAGTGGGGAAATGTGAGTTTGCCCGAAACAACAACCTCAACCCTAACTGCTTTGATTATGAGAAAAAAAAACAAAATGAAAGGTAATAATTCAGTGTGGTGGGTTAAGTCAATTTTTCTTGTCCTGGCTGTCTGCTCTTGTCTATTTGTAATTCCTTTTTGCTAAACTTGAGAACAATTAATGTAGAATCTAAAGCACCATTTGAAATACTAGCTGATGGATGAGCAACTGTGGTTGGTTCACTTTCTAAATTTTAGAACGCATACAAGTCCTGCTCTCCGATCAACTTCACGATGCCGAGTTGGCCTTTGTGGGTATCGTTCTTCTGGCTGTACATCCATCACTATGCACTGCTGACATGAGACATGCTGTTCCCTCATCGCTGGCTGGTTTTAGGGCTGCAGGATCACTTTCCTGGCTGTAGTAAAAAGGAGAATAAATTCTTGGATTAGCAGTTGCTGCAGGCTCAGTCATTGTCCTAATAGGATGATGACAGAGTGTGCAGAGGCCTGCGAGTGTGGGGGAGGGTAAGAGTGAATGGGCCACACCTTTTCCTAAACAACATCTTTGTGGCCCAGATGAGCCCATTTCTTTTTTTTCTTTCTTTTTTTTTTTCTTTTTTTTTTTGGCAGGACTGGGGATTGAACTCAGGCCCTTGTGCTTGCCAGGGAAGCGCTTATTCCACTGAGCCATCTCCCCAGCCCCAAGCCCATTTCTTGATATCAGAAGCATGACTGCTCATCAGGGCCAAATACAGAGCTGTGTTAAGTGCTCAGAGCAAATGATCCCTGCTGTTGTCCAGCATGACAGCTGTCACTGTGTTGAGCAAGTTGAGAGGGAGACGCTCTCCTGCGTCTGCCTCTCCTGGGACTTCCCGTGGCATGCTGCTGATTGCTCATTATCTGTACTGTGTCAGGCCCTCGGGTGGCTGCTACACCTTTACTCTCACTGATGGGGAAAATGAGCTCAGTGTTACTTTCTGCTGTGTGCTTAGAGGTCACCCTGACTGGCATTTGTGGCTTTGCACTTTGGCCTTGATTCCTGTTCTCTTTCCTAGCCCCTTTGGGTTGTTCCCTCTTTGGGTGCTCTCTCTGGCTCCTTCCCCTTACTTCTTGCTAGGAGGCCTCTGGTAATATTAATTCTGGAGCTTTGTGTGAATGTGCCCCACACCTCTGATGAACCCAGATCCTAAGGAAGATAGTGTGTTCCCGTGGGGATCGGTAGACAAGGAAGACACAGAATACACACTGCCTGCTGTCATATGAGACTTGTGATCTAATCTGTTAAAACATAATGCATTTGCTCTTCCTCTTACACAGAGCTAGGATGAACCTGTTGGATAGAGTTGAGAGAAACAACCTTGTTGTGCATAAGCTTCTTGCAGCCATACCTGAGTGTGTGCTACTGGGTGACTCTTAGGGGATGGGCTGGTTAGTAGAGGAGCCCACCCTGTGGTTAGAGGCTTCAAACTTCCAACCCTACCACTACTCCTTCATCTTCAATGAAAAGAAAAAGAGAGTGTTCAGTCACCAAAGATTGGATGACCAGTGAGTTAACTAATTGTGCTTACATAAAGGAATCTTAATCATTTCCAGGGTATTGAACACAGGAAGTATTGGGGGGGTGGAGAGCAGATGCATCATGGGCCCTTGTGAGGCCTTGAGAGAGGGCATGGGAGCTCTGTGCATCCCTGTATGCCTTGCCCTAAGTGTCTTTTCCATGTGGCCTTCCCTGAGTTGTATCTTTTATACTAAACCAGTAAGCACAAGTAAAATGTGTTTCCGAGTTTTGTGAATTACCAAACTTGAGGAAGGGGTTACATTGCAAGAACTCCTGATTTACAGCAGGGAGATTTTCAGCTGTCATCTGCGGTGGGAGCAGTCTCGTGGGCGTGAAACCTCAGCTTGCGGGATCTGTTGCTATTTTGAAGTAGCTAGTGTTAGGATTGAATTGACTTGCAGGACACCCAATTGGAGTCCACAGAGAATCAAAATATTGCTTGATGTTAGAGGAAAACTCTACTCATTTGGTATACAAGTATAAGATTAGAAGACAGTTGTTTGGGTTTTATTAAGTCCCAAGTTTCTTGAGGGCAGGGATTGCCGCATGGTGTGTTGTTTGCTGATGGGGTCTCTGACCTAAACAGTACTGATGGAAGAGCATAGCCATTAGCTGCAGAACACGAAACTTACTGGTGACTTTGATTGGTGACCTTGTAGCTTCCCTTGTCTGTAGAATTGTCTGAGTTCACAGATGGTGACAGGAGGCCTTACACCTGTGGCATACGTGGCCTTTCCTTACCCAACACCACTGATGCCTCACAGGGACCCTGTGACAAGGCTGGCAGCACCCATTCTTACCCAATTGTCCTTCTGCCACCTCAGAGCCAGCACCTCATGAGCACTGCCTGGAACAGGTTCTCCACTCTCGTGGCCCACCTCCTGGGCTGTGACTAGGATGCACCTTTGACTCACGTTTCACTGCAGGCCAGCTCCCACGGGCCCACCCAGTTTGCTGTTTGCCAAGTACAAAGTCATCACTGGGCACCGGGCCTGTATTCTTCACTTACAACCTTTCCGTTGCCAGTGTGGAGAACAGATACATCATGGGCGCTTGTGAGTTCACACCCCAACTGCCCTCCCAAATTCTACCCTGGTATCAAGGCCCAGGATGGGGCCAGCCACCGCTTATTGGTGGGCCCAGTCTGCTGGCCCAGTCTGCTGAAATACAAGATCTTTCTTTATGTTTCCATCTGAGGCCACTTGATTTTTTAATTTAATTTTATTTTTTTATGCATTGTTATCCAGACCCCTGAAGTAGTGGTTGCGCTTAATTGCCTTTATCCTGCTTATGTGAATCCCGTGGAAGGTTTTGAGGCATCTGGAGGTGCTCTTGTATGTCTTCACAACTGTTTTGACCTTAGCCAACTATACATCCTGCCCTTACAGGCTTCCCTGTCTTTTGTGTACCACACCCCTGCTTGCAATAGCATTGTTCTCCTTATCTTCTGAGAAGGCACCTGGTTAGCGTTCAAGACTCAAGAAAACTGTGTACTGTACCTGCCTCTGTCAGCATACCTCATCGTGTGTCATATTTATTTGCTCACACTGCTATTTTCTTCTTTTAGACTGTGTGGTTCAAGGAGCAAAGACTAGGTTTGATTTATTAATATTCACCAATGCTGAGTGCATCAGGAGTCCAGGGGATGCTGGCTTCATGAAACCAGCCATTCATTTGTAAACATTTGCTCATAAACTTCTCTAGGCCAATCACATTACTGGGCACAGAGAACAAAGGGGTGAAAAAGGCAGACAGGGTCACCTTGCTTCTATGAGGAAAGTGGCCAGGTAGCAAGAAAGCGAAGAGATTACTGGGTTCACTGTGCCTCAGAAGGGCTGCTTTAGAGGAGAGGTGTTCGGGGAAGGTCTCTCTAGGAAGACACTGGGGAACAAGAATCAGCAGCTATGCAGAGAGCTGAGCACTGACCTGAGGGCTGAGGAATGGGATGGCCGGCATCGCCTTGCGAATGTCTAGATGCGGAGCCTCTGGGAGAGCTATACTCCTGACACGTGAAGAGCCTCGGGAGAATACTTTCAGCTTGGCCCAGCCACACTGCCGTACCTTTCTCCTGGGTCACAGTAAAAATTTTAGAGATTCTCCAAGAGCAGTGGGAAACTTGTGGAGGGAAGTGCCTCAAACTTCTTACGTGTTTTTTGTGTGGCTGGCCAAGTGGGACTTTCCTGGGTTTGCCCTGCTTCTGCTATCTCCCTTTTCTCTGAGACTTGTGCTTGTGTCCTTAGGCAAGCTTGCTTCCTTGCAGACCCCAGTTCCTCTGGAGAAATCTGGGGTCCTGGTTTTAGCCTTGTGTGCCCCTGCCAGGGCCCTGAGGTGCATGTGAGGCTCCTGGACCCCTCATGGAGCGCCCATTCCCTTCAGCTGACTGAGCAGCCATTGCTTCTTGGTTTGTGGAAAGCTCGGCGCCTGCTGTTTCTAGGCCTTCTCTGGCCTTCGTCTCTGGGAAGCACTGCCTCCACATTGAGAGGGGCTTGACTTCTGTGCTGTGCCCACCTCCTCCACGTGAACCAGCCTCTTGGGTATATCTGGGTTGCCCCTCCCTGACCCCTGCTCCATTTTAGGTGTCCTGTCTGTCAATAGTAGATCTTGAGGGTCTGTCCTTCCTTAAAAGCACGTAACAAAAGCAGCTATTATGTATCAAGCACTTACCATGTGCAAGAGAATGTAGGTGAGTGCTCTGTATGAAACCTTCGTGACTCATTAATCATGATGTCAACCTTCTGAATTAATGCTGTTACCCTATTTTATGGTTGAGGACATTGAGGCCCGGAGCTCACGATGCATTGCAGAGCTGGATCTTAATTCAGGCTGTCACCTACGTGCCTGTGAATTTCACTGCTCCTGCATTGCTCTTTGTGGACCTGAGGTCCTTGTCCACATCATCTTCAGAGCCATTACTGTATGGCATCTACTTTCTTCACACTGAAAATCCAGCCCACAGGGAAAGTTAGCAGAGACAGTCAACCATGAGTTCCCTGGCCTAAGGCGTGCTTGAGTGTGAGAGCCAGGCCTGTGTTCTTCAATGTAGTGATGTCTGTCAGAAATACTGGTGTAGAAAGCCCCTCTGGACGGTCCAGAACAGTCCACATTTGTAATCCCATGGAAAAGTAATTAGAATTCTAACAAGTTAATTCCCATCTACCACTTCTAGTACAACACATGGCAAGAAGAAAAACACTAAGGCCTATTGCTAGTTGTAGGGAGCCAGCTAGTCCAGTTAGAATACTAACAAAGGCCTTGATCCAGGGCCGAACCAGCGGGTTTTGTCCATTCGTGCAGAAGGGAGTGGCTCAGGGGTGAGTGACTGGGAGAGTGACAGGAAGTGGGAAGTAGGTGAGAGCTGTAAGCTGGGCTAGGTAGGAGGCCTGAAATCACCTCAGCAATATGCAGAGAGACAGATGCAGAAAGAGTAATCTGCATATCACAGACTAGGGCAGGTATCTAGTGTTTTGGGGTGGGTGCTTTACTTTTGATGTGCAATTTTCAAGCCCTGGGAAGTGATAGCCTCTTTTCTCAGGCTCATTCTCAGTCACTGTTTGGCATCACTTAGGCTGCTTAGCATCACACTTACTACTTGGGAGCTACAGGCCTCACTGGCCAACCAGTCACATTGCTTCAAAGACTACACATCAACACCTGAGCCATTTGCATTGCTTACAGCCAGTGAGGGGGGAAGAAAACATCCTAGCCAGCTCTGTGCACATCAGAACCAGGAGGTAGGGCCAGTGGTTCATCTTTCAAGGAGAGCCTTCCAGGTGGTCCTCCGCATACTGCTAGGTTTTCCTGAGTAAGCAAACAAATGATAACTCCCATTTCCAGGAGTCACAGACCTGAGCCGGGTCTTTTGTTAGGATTGTAGATGCTGTTGTAAGACTTTCTTCTGTCCAGGGAGGAGGTTTGAGGCAAGAAAAATGAGAGGAGGCTGCATGAAGGCAGTTTAACTGAGTTGTCCAGAGGAGGAAGCAGGCGGCCCAGGCTGAGCGTGCGCAGTTAGCGCTATTGCTAGGGCCCTTGAAGGGGAAATTCAGCGTTAGGAAGTGGTGTTCTCTATGCTTGGGGATTTTCCTCCACGCTGAGAGGGCAGCACTGAGCTTTGCATGGTACTGGCTGGACTGCATCTCAGATGGCCAGCGTGGTGTTTCTCAGTGTTCTCTCCGTGTCATTGTTCCTGAGACCTAGAAAGGTGGGACATATTGGCACACTTGGAGAGTTGAAGGAGGCAGGTGAGGCTTCTCCACTAGGGTCTCAGCCATCCAAGGAAAGCATTGCAGGGGTGGGCAGATGCAGCCATGCGGCAGTGTGGCCTCCCCCAGTGCTGACGGAGGTTCTGGAGCCTGGGACTGTCAGCCTGGAGAGATGTAACAACTGTGCCTTGCCGCCACAGGAAGGCTGTGGTGGCTTTTTACCACAGAAATGAAAATAGGTGGAGGACGAGCACTTCTGTCAAGGGGAAGAGGCCAGGAGATGTCAGATGCTACGCATGGGCAGCTAGGATGCTTCATGAAAGTGCATTGCACGACAATGGATATAAAGGGTCTTGCTGTCTTCTGTGCATGATGTGGCAGCTCTGTAATTTTTCTTTTGTTCTGCATTTGGATTTTCAGTAACAGGAGGAGGATACCGAGCAGGAAGAGGAGCCATGGCTACTGACGCTAGTCATGCACTGGAAGCCGCCCTGGAGCAGATGGATGGAATCATTGCAGGTACGCCCAGAGAGCCAGTGCTCGTAGGTAGTCCTGCACATCGTAGAAACTGGCTTCTCTCATTGCCTTTTTCAGCTTTTTTTTTTTTTCCACAAAGAGAAACCTTTTGTTACACTTATTTTTAAATAGTTTTTGGGTCTCTCTCTCTCTCTCTCTCTCTCTCTCTCTCTCTCTCTCT
>NW_004524910.1:989354-1006808 GCF_000260255.1 Octodon degus
GATTCTTTTGTAAATTTTTCAGAGCACACATGCTTATTAGAGTAGAGTTGAAACTTGAAATTGAGCAGACTTTTCTAAGACACAGACTTACCTAATCTGTGTCTTCTCACTTCCCCAGCGGATATTCAGTGTGTTTAGGAGACAGGAGGCAGTTTTATGTAGATTTACTTAATGTGAAATTGTTTTTATATCATGTTGCTTTTTTATCTACCTCCAGTGTTTGGTTTTAATGTTTGCATTTGCTGATAGAAGACAGTCTAGAAAGGATCCAACAAGATATTGCTTCCTTGGAACGACTGCCACTTAGCTTTTCTAGCTGATGCATTCCTTTTTTATTTCATTTTTGCGGTACCAGGGATTGAACTCAGGACCTTGCGCTTCCGAAGCAAGCACTTATTCTACTGAGCTATCTCCCCGGCCCTGATGCATTCTTTGATGGGAATGAGAAAATTGAATTGGCTGTAATAAGTCCATTGTGAACCATCTTTCTAGAACCTCCCAGGTTTTCTTCCTGTATCTGGTACAGTTCAGAGTGGCCTTCTTGCTTAATCAAGACTTAGCTCCCTCGGGTATGAGCAGTGCCTGGAGGTGGGGAAAGAAGGCAAGGGCTGTTCTGCATGGAGCGCTCAGGACCCCTGGCACTGCCCATTTATAGGAATGCACTTTTCTTTCTCATTGCACAAATAGATCTGAGCCGTGTAGAGTTCTGGGTGTTAGAGCCTGCGGTCAGAGCGCTTGTGTGCATCTCATAGCTTCGTGTTGTCATGGGTGGCACTGTAATGCAGTCTTTTTCTCATCTCTCAGGCTCTTAATTTCTTCACAAATAGAAGTGCCCTTGAGAGTAATAGCCTACTTTCCAGAGTCTCCACAGATTCGGACGTCTTAGTCTAGGTTATGGTCTTTAATGACACTGAGAAGAAAGTGTCAAGAGTGAACATTATTATTCTCGTGTTGGCCTCCCTGTTTATTGTCTGCCTCCTGCACCTGAGTGTAGGCTCCACAAGGACACTATCATTGCTACCGTATCAGCGGGGCCTTGATTCTTCTGCACTGTAGAATAGGTGTTTAATTAGCCTTTGTCATATGTATATCATATGTACTTCTGTGAATAAAATGCCACTGATTAGGCATACTGGTTTTTTATATATAGTATTTGTGTACTGAACTTCATTTATTAATTTTTATATTTATGCCTCTGTTTAGAAGATTCTTTGAAATATCAAATCACTAGTTATGTTTTGAAGGTCTAGAAGTTTGTACATCCTGTGAACTCTCCTGAGTTGTAATTAACGCGTACTGTCATTTCACAGGAGCGACCTGACACATAGTTCCACACTGAGGTTGTTAGTATTTGGAGGACACACATTCGATGCTATTCTTAATGAAAACAGAGATAATTATTAAGTTCCGTTCAGGACATTTTCAACATGAGTAAAGAGGTCAAGAATTTTTGTGGCTATTAATGTAACCTATAAGATTAGGCTGTTGGGGTTTCAGTGATCTTTAATTCTTCTGAGCAGTAGTATCTTTATAGATGAAATAGTGGAGTAATAGTACCTATCTCATATCATTGCTAGGATTAAATTAATGCAAATAAGGCACTTAGAATAATGCCCGGCACTAAGCAAGTGCTCAATTGGTTTGTTATTGACATTAGTAGTAATACTTTTGGGCTTTTTATGTATTCAGTGCAGGGTCTACAGGGTCTGACTACACAGATCACACTTGTAGTGAGCCTTCCTGGTTTTCAGCCTCCCCAGTGCTGGGATTACAGGCGTGCTCCACCACACCCAGTCTCAGTCACCATCTCAGCGCATAATACTATTCTTGTTACTCAAAGTCATAGTAAGTGGAAGAACCAAGATTTGAATTCAGGACCATCTGACTCTCTTCTAGTTGCTTTATTTCTGGGTTGACTTTTTTGTTTGTGTTTGGATTTTCAATAGGAGAAAGGAATCAAATGAGAAGAAGATGCTGCTAAAGTCTTGCTTACAACCCCTTAGCTAGAGCAGATGTGTTCTCATCTCATTAAACACTATTTTTTCCATGTAAGAGTTTTGCTTTAACAATGGCCCAGCTACAGCCAGATCCCTGGGCCTGCCATGCCAGCCCCACCCCTGGGACTCACTGCCAGTAGCTGAGACTGGGCGTGGTGGCACACATCTGTAATCCCAGCTCTTGGGAGGCTGTAAAATGGGCCTGATCACTACAAGTCCAATCTAGTAGTAAGACCTTGAACACCCTGTAGACCCTTCCCTAAAATACAAAAAAAAAGAGAAAAAAAGCCCAGCTAAAACAAAGTTTGAAACTGTGTTATAAGACTGTAGATTCTGCAGAAATAATATTTTTGTATGAATATTTAAATCTTCCTTGTTGTATTTTTTTTGATTGAGGTTGAGTGATATCAGGCATCACTACCACTGCTTTTGCATGTGTTGAAGTACCCAAATAAGAACCCAGGGACTGTATTCTGCCATGTTTTACCAATGGACTTATCACTTATATCAATGAAATTTTTATGGGCTTTGTGTACATCAAATAGTAGCCACTTACACAACACGTCACACTCAGCTGCTAAAATAAATGCAGTCCCTTCAGTAGTGATCATTTACAATTATTACATGTCAAGAAAATTCCCTTTATAATGATTCTGTATTATAATCAGTTACTCTTTACTTGCCAAAACTCTTCCTCTGAAAATTGTATTTTACTTGAGCATATATTAATGTAGTTAACTTTTGAAACAAAAAAAGTATCTGTCCCCCTCCCCCAGTTAGTGAAAACAGGCCAGTGATTATCAGTCCCTATATATGGACAGACCAGAAGTACTCTGGAGTGTGCATTCTAAGACACAGGTGGCAAATATTCCCCAGCTCCAGAACCATAGTCACGTCACCGTCATCTCAAGGTATTCAGAGACGTGGGGCAGTTAAGAAATAAATATCAGTTCTTGTAAGTGTAGATGCTTTGTAAACAGGATTGTCACATAACCCTCTTGTAAATATAAGTTTGTGAAGTATGAATGAGTGTGTGTGTCAAGTGTTCGATCCCTCAAATTTTATGTCAAGGTCTAGAAGAGGTGGCCATGGAAGGGCCTAGAACCAGTGTCAATAATGATTTTGTTGCTAATACAAAAGTCCATTGTTAGAGCTTCCAGTAGGATGTTGATCTTTGGTTTAATCTTTCTCCTCATTAGCTGCTGTGATTCTGTCTGCAGTTAACACTACAATTGAATTACACTGTGGATGGTTGAAATTGAACTATGTATTTCTTAATTGTATCCCTCTGGATAGCACAGAGCAATGGCCATGGATGCTAATTAGACATAAGGCTTAATTTGTGCGCTAACAGGCTTGGTGACTCCTCTGTCAGGCTGCTTCTGGCATAGAACCAGCGAGCCATGTGGTCCGGAACACAGAGGATCTCTTATTCCTCCTTGCTATGGCAGAAGGTTATTTATGCAGTTATCTACAAGCTGTTCCCCGTGATAAGGAATAGTTAAAAGGAGTCTGGTTTATAACAGTTAAAAAAGAGGTTGCCCTGTCTGCTGGGCCTTTCTGCCATGATTGGTGCCTGCGTTTGTTTAAAACAAAAAAAAAAAGTTTGCGGGAGCATAAAAGGTTCTGCTCACGTCTGAGGTAATTCACTTAGGTCCCTGACCGCTGTGGTGTTAATGGACAATGATGGATATGTCTGTGCTCTGAACACTCTAAACAGTCCTTACCTGAACTTGTCCACGACTTCTCTGAGGTGGACCAGCAGAGAGCAGTTAATCAGTCACAGAGCACCAGAATCTAAACTTGTCTGTTTCCCATTCAGGATTTAGGCTGAGAGAGTCGTGACTGGAGCTTGACCTCATTTCTGTTCTGAGAGAGTTGGAGATGACTGGAATTGAAGTATTTATTCTTTAAATACTTTCTATAGAATAGGAACTGACCTGCAAAGCCATGTGGATCTGTTTTCTTGTTGAAGGATTTCCTTTCTTTTTTAAGGGTTGTGAGTGATCAGGCATTAATTTATTCTTACTTGATTCTTGCCAAATTATATTTTTCTAGGAATATGTACATTTTGTGGAGGATTTTAATTTTGTTGGCCAACAACATTCCATTTTAAGATTTACTATACTTGTTATATCTTGGTTTTTATTCTTAATATTTTATTCTTTTCTCTAGTTTTAATCAACTTTATCAGAGATGACTTTTTTGTTTTTGTTGTTTTTTTAGAGACAAGGTCTCACTAAGTAGTCTAGGCTGGAATTGAACTTGCTGTGTAGCCTCAAATTTATAATCCTTCTGCCTCAGTCTCCAAATACTGGGATTATAAGTATGCTGTCTCACCCTTTTTTATTATCACTTTCAAAGAACTTCCTTTTGCGTGCTCTCTCTCTCTCTCTCTCTCTCTCTCTCTCTCTCTCTCTCTCTCTTTTTTTGGTACCAGGGATTGCACTCAGGACCCTGTGCTTGCCAGGCAAGCACTTACTCTACTAAGCTAGCTCATCAGGCCCTGTTCTGTAGCTATTAAGAGGGCTTTTGTCATTCCTTGGCTCTTGGTCCATCCCTCCCTTTTCAGAGCCAGCAGCTGAAGGTTGAGTCCTCCCATTGCATCTTTCTCACCTAAGAAACTCATACAATTAAGGTCTCCCCCACCTCCATCTCAACAGCCTAAACCTGGTAAAATACCTTTCACCACGTTGAATAACACACGGACAGGTTCTAGGGTTAGGATGTTGAAATCTTTGTGTGTGGGGGGTATTATTATAGCCACTGCACTGATCAGTAAATAACTTTCCTTTGTTTCTCTGATCACTTTGAAACAAGTTGAAGAATAGACACAGAGGATCATAGAGAGTTCAAAGTATCAGCTCTGTTACATTATTGACTTGAGAAATTGGCTTGACTTAAATCTGTAATTAGGGTCATAAATACCACCCATCCTACACATGTACCCCAAATTGAGCATAGCTTCATGCTGCAAACTTCCATTTTGTAGGTGGTTTCAGAAAGCTTCCGCCAAAGACAGTGACTCATCCAGAAGATGAGCAGCTGGACTGAGAAAGAATTCGTGCCTTCATCTCTCTAGTTAGGAGAAATCTTCTTTTAGGGAAAATGAGTTGAGTGCAGAGAGAGAGAGGGTAGAGTCTACAAATGTGGCCTCTCTGCTTTTTCCCTGCAGAAATGTGAAGACAGAAATAGTTTAGTTCACTTTGTGCTGCGTAATTTATAATAGAAGGATTACCCTGCACCGTTGCGGAGGCAGAGAACTCTTAATACCAGGCAGTGGCATCTGATAGGGGTGTCTTGAGTCACCATGTGATGCCAGAAGGCCGAATGGTGACAGTGTATGATTTAGATGGAGAATTGGGGCAGAACTCAGCCTCTTATTAAAACCCAATCGTGTGCTCACTGACCCGTTCCCGTGGTAAAGCATTCACCCAGCCAGGTGCCTCTGGCGTGTGAGCGAGCCCCACCCACCGCTCTACCCTGCTGCGTTGGAGTTCAGTTGCTGACGCATGACTTTGGAGGACACATTCAAGCTTTAGCAAGCCTTAATAGTTCTTGATTTTTGCTGTGCCTTCCCATGTGGCATGATATACATTCAGTTTTGAATAAGTGCTTTCTGTGTGCTTTAACAAAATGGGTTCTCTAAAGGGGGGTGTCACTAATCTCTTTCTGTCCCTCATTGTTGTCCTAGGTCATCACTTTTATTTTCTTTCTTTCTTTTTTTTTTTTTTAATTTTAATTTATTTGGTACAAGGTCTTTTTTTTTTTAAACTTTTATTTATTTATTTATTTATTCATTTATTTGTGTGTGGCCAGCTCAGCCCACCAGGGGGCGGGGCTGGCTGGCATGTGGTGCTGGGGGATTGAACCGTGGTCCCTGTGCTTTGCTAAGCTTGTTCTAAGTAGGTGCTTTAGACCACTGAGCCATCTCACCAGCCCTTTATTTTCTTTTGGGGTTCTGTTGATCTATCATTTCCCAAGACAGATAATCATGACATGGTATTATTTTTTTTAATAACATATATGAGGTTTAGTTTTGTATTCTTTTGTTTAGGGTGTATATATTTAATTTTTTTGGTAGAGACAGCCTATAATTTTTATTGGTGGTGGACAAGATCTTTAATTATACAATTTGTTGGGGAGGAGAGAAGTAGTGAATATTCAAATTCTGATCTGAAAGTTTTCTTGATAGGTTCTCCTTATAAAGGGAGCTAGGGAATACTCTCTTTTCTAAATAAACTTGACAAAATAGTTTGTTAGACTAGAATTATTTAGTTGCTCAGTGTTTAATGGAATGAATTATGAAATCATTTTAGCCTGTACTTTTCTCTATCAATTTAATTTCTGTATAGATGTATACAGATGGCTTTTGCTTGTTATTTTACCTAGTAATTGCTTGTTTGTGACTGTTTTTATCCTTTTGAATAAAGTACCTGTGCCAGTAAATGGAATTCTTATGGAAATTTGGAATCCTGGGCTGGGGAGATAGCTCAGTGGTTTAAACGCCAGTCTGGGAATCTTTTTTTTTTTTTTTTTTTCTGCAGTGCTAAAGATTGAATTTAAGGCCCACTACTACATGCTAGACAAAAATTGCATCACTCAGCTGTGTCCTCAACTGTTCTAATGTGTGTGGACTTCTTTGTTTTATCTTTTTTTGAACACTTTATTTGTTAGTAATTTGAATCATGTTTATTTTGTGTGTGTGTGTTTCTGTTGTCCCCCCCCCCAATACTGGGATTTGAACCCCAGGATCACGGAGCTGCAATCCTGACTGTTTCTATCTATGGACATTTGTACACATGTATATTGTTATGGTTTGTATCGAGGTGTCTCGTCAAAGATTCGTGCAGTCATGGCGTGGCAGACTTCTAGAGTTTGTGCTTAATTCATGATCCAGTGCCGGGATTATGGGTGTGAGTGCTACACCCGCCCTGGGCCAGATGGCCTGAAGGCAGTCCGAGGAAGGGAGAGAGGCTGGCTGTTCTGCTGTTTTCTTCTGCCATGAACTGCTGCCCTCTCCCATGTGCCACTGTGCCTTGGAGCCAGCCAAGTACGAACTGAAACATTCACAAACTATGAGCTAAATAAACCTTTCCTTCCTTAATTATTTTGTGTCTTGGGTATTTTGTCCCAGCAATGAGAGAAAAGTCTGTCTGTCTGTCTGTCTGTCTGTCTGTCTGTCTCTGTGTGTGTGTGTGTGTGTGTGTGTGTGTGTGTGTAGTGAGACAGTCTCATTAAGTCACTAAGTTGCTCAGGTTGGGCTCAAGCTTGTGATCCTCTTGCCTCATCCTCCCAGACTGCTAGGATTGCAGGCACCCAGGTTCATAATTCTATTCTGGTGACATGAATAGCTGGATTTCTGTTGTTCTATTGTCTGAATTGTGAGATTCCGACAGGTGAGTTCAATATATTTGTCATTACTGTATCTATTTGGCATATGGATCTCTCCAATTTTTCTTGCAACTTTTTTGGTTTTGCCTTGCTAGCTTCTGAGGCATTGATCAAGTTTTTATTTTTAAATCATGTTAGAAAGTTAAACACTTATCTGTTTTTTATCTTTATATTTTTAATATGCATCTTTAAAATGAAGACTAAAGGTAATTTCTTTAAAGAATAATATTTGTCTTCCTTTTTAAGAATACCTGACTGTCAGACTGACTGACCCATCTTCTGCATTATTTTTGTTAGTATTCTAATGTATTAATTTTAAATCACTATTATTTTTTAGTTGAAGGCTGTGGTGTGTGTTAAGCCTACCTGTGAACTTGATTGGCTCAGAAACTACCTCAGGAATTAGTAAGACATGACGTGTAGGGATAAGTGATGGTGGGTGGCCCTCGGGGGTCTGTATCTGGTCCTGGTCCCTTCCTTCCTGAGCTGGTCCTTGGCTCTGCTCGCGGGCTCCTGTCAGCTGAGCAATTCGCCCTCTACCATTCTCTTCACTGTGTTCTTGTTTTGGAGCCGGCTGAGCAGGGCCATGATCTCTGAGACCATGAGCAGAAACATGGGTGTAAGATATTTGGTCCTCGTAACTGCAATACTAGGAGGGGTCATTCACATTTTCTAACCAACAATTTTAGCAATCATCTCTCATCTTAGTGCTCCCGCCCCGGTCCCTAATGGCTTTAGCTTAGTGCTTTTTCTTGCTGCCTTAAATTCTTTCTATAACGATAATTCTTTTAGTAACAACTTTATTCATCATCATCTAAAAAGGTTTTACATATTCTTAATCTTGAAGTATAGTTCATTTTGTATAGGCTCATAGGTAGCAGGCTACTTGTAATTATTTTGTGGGAAGCTTGTTGACAGTTTAATTGAATCTGTCTTCTGGTTCTGGTTGATTGGAAGTTTCCTCTCTATCTTCTGTGTTCTTCACTTTCACTATGTTGTTTCTAGGGTGAATTTTCGTGATGGGCTGCAATCTTTGCCAGCACAGTATTGATCTGTTGTTTTGCTTATGTTCCTCTTTTACTCCCAGCATGAGCGCCCATATTTTCTTAATTGCTGTATATGGTCCTTCTGTTCCAACTTGTTTCTCCCTGTGGCTGTAGCTTTTTTCATGGGGCCACTCATCTTCAGGGAATGTGTGGGGTGTGGGACTGAGCCTTTGGGACAGTCTGCTTTTGCTAAGGCTGGGCCTTAGGTGTCATGTCACTCTGGACTATTGTGTGTGCATTTGTGTTGATTTCTGGTTTAGGGCTTTATTAATAAGTACATAGTATGAATTTATCACTATGCTTGTGGTGTGCAGAGGCCTCTCATTTTGATTTCTCATAGAGTTTGTATGTATACATTAACATGCATGTATATATATGTTAACATGTTTTACTAACATGCAGAGTCTCCTAAGCCTCAGGCTGGTCTTCCTGTTTTCTTAGGAGGTTCCTGTGATGCTTCACTTGTCTGTTCACAGGTCTGCAGCAGAATCCTTTTGAGTTCTTTGGGCAGATCCATTCTGCTCTTCCTTTGTTGTAACTGATTATTTATCAGTTGCAGTCCCAATCTAAGAAATTTCTCTGTGGTATTTTTTTTTTTTTTAATTTATGTGTGTGTGTGTGTGTGTGTGTGTGTGTGTGACCAGCTCAGCCCACCAGGGGGCGGGCGGGCTGGCATGTGGTGCTGGGGGATTGAACCGTGGTCCCTGTGCTTTGCTAAGCTTGTTCTAAGTAGGTGCTTTAGACCACTGAGCCATCTCACCAGCCCCTCTCTCTGGTATTTTGTGCTTGTTATTTGTAAATTATGAAACTACTTATGTCTGACATGTTTCGGATTGAGTAAAACAGCCATTGGCCAAAGCTTTGTCTGTGGTAGCAAAATGCTATCGCAAAAATGTCATAGCAAAATGTCATATTGCTGCATAACTCAACCTTATCTACTCCACCTTTCATTTTGTAAAATGTGACCACTTCTGGTTTCATTTGTGTTGAGGATTCACTGTTCATTGTTTGAGGAGTGTGTGTGTGTGTGTGTGTGTGTGTGTGTGTGTTGAGACAGTGTCTCACTGTGTAGTCCAAGCTAGCCTGGATGTAGCACAGGCTGACGTCGAACTAACAGGATCCTCCTGCTTCAGCCTCCTGAGTGCAGAGATTACAGACATGCACCGCCATGCCCAGCTTCACTACCAGTTGTATCACCCTGATGTAATTTTGACATGAGTACTATCTTCCTTCTCTTTTCCATCTAGGAAGCCAATATGAAGGCTCTCTAAAAGCTGAAGATTGTACTATACATTTCTCTACTGTGAACTTGCAACATGTTTTCTTTCCAGAAATCTCAGCTTTGTTCTTGTGAATAGTTCCTGGGCTGGCCAACTGGTGTTCTTTTAGCAAATGTAGTGACGAGTAACTAGTGAACCAATTATCGAAGGTGACATTCCGGTTACTTTTTGAAATAGATGCAACAAGTCTGAAGTCATATGGTTTCTTACTTCATGGAGAAAGGCCTAGTCGCTTAGTTGCAGCATAGCATTCTAAATCCAAGGTATGAAATGTCTTTCTGTCTCTCAGGACTTATATTTTTATGCCATATTTGGAAGGCTTCAACGAAACAAAGCTCTCAACAAATGAGCCAATAGCAGCCAGGTATTTTCTTTCTTATTGGGTTGTTGTTTTTTTTGTCATCAAAATAGAGGCAATTTGAAAGGAAACCAAATCTATTGTGTCATTATTATTCTAAAAGATCATAATGCTTCCGTCAGTTCTCCATAAATCTTTTACTTTTTTCTTTTTTCTTCAGTACCTGGGATGCAGCTCAGGACCTTGTGTGCCAGCCAGGTGCTGATTCTGCTGACCTCTCCCCGGCCCAGTCTTTTACATCTGACAATTAGAATGATGAAGTCCTGCTATGAAGGCATTTGGTTTAGATAATGAAGTGTCATGATGAAGATATTTTGAATATTACTGTTGACGCTGTCTCAGTTACTCTTCTCTCATTGCTGGGACAAAATACCCGACACTCAAAATGAAGGAAGGAGGGCTGGCCAAGTAGCTCAGCGGATTAATGTGCCTGCTTGGGCAGATGCAGGGGCCGGGAGTTTCATCCCCTGGCCTGCCGTACGGGCCCCGGCCCTGGGGCCAGCTGAGACTTTTGGTGATTGAGACTGCGTGAGGTGGCGTGCACAGTAATCCCAGCTATTTGGCAGGCTGAACACAGGTGGATCGCTACGAGTCCCGTAGTAGATCCTTACTAAAATTAAAAAAAAAAAAAAAAAAGGAAGGAAAGATTTGTTTAGCTCACAGTCACTGGAGGTTTCACTTCATACTCAGCTGGCTCCAAGGCAGAATGGCAAAGGGCAGAGGGCATTAGTTCTGCCCCAGGCTGGGGGAAGTACTCACACCCATAATCCCAGCAGTATTAAAACCCACAATCCCAGCCTTGGATCACATATAATCCCAGTGGGTGAAGAGTTAATCACAAACTCTAGAAATCCCCACCCCATGACTGCATGAGGCTTTGGGGGGACAACTAGATATAAACCATAACAATAAGGAAAAATTAAATGTCACTTTATTTTATTTATGTATTTGGTACAGGGCCCCACTATATACTTAGACCCCTCGTGATCCTTCTGTTTTCAGCCTCCCAAGTGCTGGGATTACAGGCGAACACCACCATGCCCAGCCTTGGTGGCTAGTGCAGCGTGCCCGGGGGAAGGCCAGTGCTGCTGCATGTGGAGCCAGGGATCAAACCCAGTCCCTGTGATTTTCTAAGCAGGCACTTAGACCGCTGAGCTATATCACAGGCCCTACTTAAATGTCATTTTAAAATGTGTTTACTAGTGAGAAAACATTTTACTTCCGTATTTGTTTTTATAGGGTTATCCGTATAAAAACTTTATTTGAGGTTTGAGAAATGACTTGGCTAGTTTTCCTATTAATAGTTTTCCTATTAATATACAAGGTTCTCTCTCTCTCTCTCTCTCTCTCTCTCTCTCTCTCTCTCTCTCTCTCTCTCTTTCTCTTTCTCTGTCTCTCTGTAGCTTATATGATCCAGATCCTCATCAGTGACAGTGATATATATATTACACACACACACTTTGGTATCGTCTATTTAGACAGACATGTGTCTTATAGTTTCTGTCTAGATGTCCTCCCAAAGCCTGCTGCAGTCTTGGGGGATGGGCTTTAGACTTTGTGATTGATTCCTGGTCCACTGCTTGGATTAAGGGTGTGAGTGCTATGCCCACCCAAGGGTGAGTACCCTGCATACAGTATAAAGGCTTGGAAGAGGTTTTTGATCCATAATTCCTGCTATCGTACAGCTTCAGAAAGCAAATTGGTAATCAGATATTACAGTAATTGTTGGCTTCACTGTGGATTTTTCTTTCCCAAACTATCTAGCAAATAGAAATTTGGCTCCTGGGAACAAAAATTAGATATTGGATCTGTAGTGTACCCATAAGCCTAATAGCCCAACAGCTCACATTTTCTAAACGAGTCCTGATTTAAGATATTTTATCCTCTTGGCCTTATAAGCAATCCAAATGCCTTAGTACTACGTCTAAACTGTATATTCTAAAGTATTTTAATTGTTAAGAGAAGCACAGAAATTCTTTGTTAGGCTGTGTCTCCCTAATTTTGATTTGAAATAAATATATCACAGTACTTAAGAATATTTTTTTGTTTTTCTTAAATGATGGGGGTTAGGAATGCAAGAAGTCTCAGTTTGGGTTCATCAATTAGAAAACATGGACTCAGTTGCCCAGATCTCTAAGGATATACGGGCATTTGCTGTCTGTGTAGTCACTGAATTATATGTGCAGGTACTCGGTCATATCTCACTTCACTACCAGGTAGAAAGCATGAGGAGCTCAACTAAGTCTAACCTGGACTCGCAGATATGTCATTGTGTGGGCCGACGTGATACATAAGACTCAATAACAGTTAATTGTTAACCCAATATAAAGTTGGTAAGAATTTCTAAGCCTCAGGGGGAAAAATGGCCAAAAGTAGAGTAAGACTGTCAACCTTCAACCAATTGCTTATAGTAATAATTAACTCAAGTTTCCAAGAAGATAGTAGGAAACATGGAGATCTCCCAATTGGGAATATCCAGAGAGATTCTGATTAAACTACCACCAAAATGAGGATATTAGTTGTTGTCTATTGTTTTGAAATACACTATCCAAATATAGAGGCTTAATACAGCCACAACTTTTGTGACTGTGGTAGTTCCCAGCAGGGTTATCTCATTAGCCCATATGGTGTTAGCTGGGGTGGCTCATTTGGGCTGGGGTGTCCTAAGTGGCCTCTTGCTCATGTCTGTCACTGTGGCTGGGACAGTTGGGGCTTCCTTTCTATCAGGGTAACTGAGCTTTCTTATGGAATGGGTTAGGGTCAGAGAGGAAGAGTAGAAACTACATTAGACCTTTTGGCAGGCCAGGCCCAGCCCTGGCCCAGTCACATCCATTGAATTCTCATGATAGGAACATCTAAGTTCAGGATCTACCTCTTGATGAAGGGAGAAAAATGCGTGTGGAATGGACGCAACTTGGTGGCCATCTGTGTAATCTGCCCTGGTAGCTTAAAGGAAGACAACCAAATTCGCCTGAAAGGTGGAGAGTGGGACCCCACTAATTTAACTAGAATGTGTCTGTCACTGGTGAAGGCTTGCTGCGTTCTTCCACTTGTCTGAGTGTGCAGTCATCATGCATGAGCCTCAGTGGGCTGTTACACACTTCTGTTACACCTCTTTCTAAGATAGATGTCCAGCCCAGATCACATAAACACAATTTCTGTAGAGTTTACACTGTGAGTGATTCTGCCAAGGCAGAAGGATGCTTCTAGACTTATCAAGCCTGCCCTCCTTTTACTGCCTCTGCTCTTGACCTGTTAATTGATTTTGGGCTCCACCCATCTTACTGAGGTTTCTCACTCTCTGTTGTTTCAGGTACTAAATCAGGTACCGACATTAGTGATGGCACCTGCGAGCCTGGACTGTCTTCCCCAGCCTATAAGAGCCCCTTCCCAGTGCTCCACCTCATCGAGGACTTGAGACTGGCCCTGGAGATGCTGGATCTGCCTCAGGAGAGGGCAGCTCTCCTGAGTCAGGTCCCTGGCCCGACAGCTGCCTACATAAAAGAATGGTTTGAAGACAGCTTGGTGAGTTGGTCAGTGGCCTGATTGGGGAAACAGTGAGAAAAATCATCATGTAGCCTATGGAATGCCACCGCTGGCTAGGGCTGTTGACCCATTCGTACACTCTCCAGCCTTTCTTGTTTCCCATCCAGCCACAGCCAGCTCCTTCTGGTTGGTCATGCCTAATAGTAGGCCAAAGCCCAGTCAAGTAGTAATTTAAAATACACTATCTGCCTATGCAAAAAGAAGTGCCTAAACAGAGAAAGGTAAATGTGGAAGATCCCTCAGCCCTAGGATTACATGTACTGCTTATTGAGTTATAATTCCTGACTGGGGTTTTGTACTGGTAACTGGGTCCCTTACCCCTTTATTCGTAACACAATCTGTAGCCTGTTTACTCCATTTTGTTACTTCTGCTACTACTTCTTACCCTAGAACTAAGTCCTGTCCCTAGAATGGAGTGAAAATTTAATTCTCCTTTGCCTGCTATCTAGACTAGGCATGTAGGCTTGTTCATCTCTAGGGAAAGCAGACGGGTAACCAAGCTGTAAATCTATTATAGCTTTGGTTACCCATCTGCTTCCTTATAAAGTCCACCAGTTTGACTTAAAGATACTAGTAGTGTCTGTGAGTAAATAAAATGAAGAGCTAGCCTACTCATTTCTTACCAGGAAAGAGCCGTGCCGTTGAGCTATCTCCCCACCCTCATTTTTAGTCATTTATTTATTTATTTATTTATTTATTTGATATAGGATCTCACTATGCAGCTTAGACTTGTAGTGATCCTCCTTTCTCAGCCTCCCCAGTGCTGGGTTTACAGATATATGTCACCATGCCTGGTTTTGGTGGCTTGCAGCACATATCTGGGGGCTCAGGGGTCCAGGGCCGGCATGGCCTGTGGTACTGGGGATTGAACCTGGGTCCTTGTTCTTGCCAGGCAGGCACTTAGACCACCGAGCTATTACCCCGTTCCCCAAGAGCTGGCCTGTTGAGGAGGCCATCTGGAATGCAACTATCCAAGGCCGGCGGAGAGGCAGGATGCTGGAAGCCAGAGGAAGAAAGTGTGTTACCCTAAGCATGGTTTAAGGATGAAGTCTGAGTTGTAGTCTTCTAAATCTAGAGTCTTCCAGACCTGATTCAAAAGTGTGCATAGAGGTGGGAAGACAGGAACAGGGGCATTAAACTGGGAGCAGAGGCTTGATATTGAAGACCACAAACCAAGGACACTGGGACATCCTTGTCCAGAGGCCATTGTCAGGTGTGATTAGACAGGCTATGTCCCAGATGGCCTAGACTACTTTCTGTTTCAGAGGCCTCTGTCAATATAGTTGCATCCTTGTGCCTTATTTTAAACACTGAACAGTTCTTCATGATATTCATTATATGCGTTATTCAATATTTTCATTATGTAGGCGGTATACCTGGTGTTCTGTGTCATAAACCTAGATCAGGATGGTAAGCAGAATAATAGTTCCTAAAGTTGGCCATGCCTCTGATGGCTGGCACCTGTGCATGTTACCTTGGACAGTGAAGGGGAAGCTTGCCTGTGAAATTAAATCAGTTTTCAGTTTTCTAACATTAAAATGGGGAGAGTGTCCTGAACTGTTCATGTGTCTTGGTTCTTTTTTTTTTATTGCTGGGAAAAAATTACCTGACACCTAAAATTAAGGAAGGAAAAGTTTATTTAGCTCACAGTTTGTGGAGGTTTCCGTCCATACTCGGCTGGCTCCAAAGCAGAGAGGCACATGGCAAAGGGCAGCTGTTCATGGCGGCAAAAAACAGCAAAAGCAGCAAGAGAAAAAGGGAGGCGCAGCAGCAGAGAGGAACCTCTTTCGCTCCTTTATATTGAGTGTAGGGCGTCCGCCCCAGGGCGGGTGTAGCACTCGCCCCCCTAATCCCAGCTTTGGCCCATGAATTAATCACAAACTCCAGAAGTGCTCCCCATGATGGCATGAGGCTTTGGGGGAACATCCAGATACAAACCATTCAAGCACACAAACACAATGTAATCACAAGAGTCTATAAAAGCTTTTTGTCATTCTCTCTTTCAATAATTTCACACTATCTAAAAGATGTTCTGTTCTATATACATTTCTCAGATACAATAATTTACTAATATACTAATACATTGAAAGGATTTGTGTGTGTGTGTGTGTGTGTGTGTGTGTGTGGCCAGCTTAGCCCACCAGGGGGTGGGGCTGGCTGGCATGTGGTGCTGGGGGATTGAACCGCAGTCCCTGTGCTTTGCTAAGCTTGTTCTAAGTAGGTGCTTTAGACCACTGAGCCATCTCACCAGCCCATCTCTGTGCTTTCTTGCAGCAGCTTTAACCTGTTGAGCTATTTGACTGGCCCTTGAAAGGATGGAAATAACCTCCCAATAGAGAATTTTCTTTTTCTTTTTTTTTTCTTTTGGCAGAACCAGGGATTGAACTCAGGCCATTATACTGGGTAGGTCAAACAATTGCTCTGCACCTACCCTGCCCTCACCCTGGAGTTTACCTGGAGCCTCTTGGGTGGGCCTGTCCCGCCCTCACCTGGTCCCACTCTGTGTACTTTGTTCTATTAGGATTTTAGCGCTCAAGTATCTGACTGACCTGTTACTACCCCTTCGTTTTGTGCCAGATATTTTCCTTTTTAAACACAATTCTGTTTATGGAGATTTTTAAGGAATATAATTTTTTAAAGTTATAATGAATTCCATGTAGTCTTTTCTGTTTGGGTTCCTTCTTTTCTTTTTAGCCCTCAAAAAGTGTTTCTTAATCTCAGATCAAATAACTATTTGCTTGTGTCTCCAACAGGTTTATGGTGTGATGTTTTATCTTATGGTTAACTTTTAATTCATCAGTAATTTTTAGTATGCAGTATGATAAATGGATCTAACTTTTTAAAAAAACTTGCTGGAAATACATTAAAAGTATTTTTGATCCAAAGGCACTCAATGTGCTGGTTGAGAAAATGGCTTGCAGAGTTGTTTTGGCATTATTTACAGAGGTTGGGGAGAGAAAGTTTTCCTAAAAGTTACCACATTCGTAAGTCTTTTAGAGTAATTATGGCCCTCAGCAGCCTATGAATGGTGTACTTTTTAGGGGGTCAGAAGTTCATATAAACATTGCGAGACATTGGAGCTGAACGTTACGGTTTTGATTCTGAACAGAGATGGCCTGTCCATATTTCGGGTCCTGCAGCCCTCACGTCAGTTTACATTTATGCACACATTCCACACTAGTTCTTATCTGTATGAAAATAAAATTTGGAGTACTGGACAAACTCACTGGGCATTTAGATCTGTCCATTTTGCTAGAAGCCTTTGCTATACAAGGTTATGGTGCAGCAGCTTTGGTATCCCATAGTAGCTTGTGAAAAATGTGGAATGCAAACCTCTATCCTACACCAACTAAGCCATCTTCAGGTGATTGATGCACACATTAAAGTTTAAGAAATACTGGTTTAATCACAAAGATTCATTTTTATTATTTTTTGAAAAGAATCTTGTGGGTTTGGGTTGAAGTTAGAATTAGTGAGCAGTTTGAAGGATTAAGCAGGCTTGGCCCAGGCCTTCTTGTTCACATCATTTGTGCATTCTTTGTGTGTGTGTGTCTCTCATCTGTAGACAGGCTGGCTTTTTCACGTGCTTCGGAGTTGTATTGTCAGTCTTGTTGTATTGTTGCTTTGTTGTATTGTTGGTCTGATAGAGTCCAGCTCAGCATCACAAGGTCTCTATCAGTTGCCAGACATTCTCTAGTAAATGGGTACAAACAATGAAGAAGTTTATATCTCACTAACAAGATGTCTAGAGGACATGCAGCCCCAGGGTAAATCCATGATTGTGGATAACATCACAGACTCCTTCTTTTCTTTTTAGCCCTCAAAAAGTGTTT
>NW_004524910.1:1007349-1012508 GCF_000260255.1 Octodon degus
TAAAATTTTGAATTTTGTAGCCCTTGAGCTTCAGATTTTTGGATTCTGGATGGTCAGTCAGTAAATTCTATGCAAATATTTCAAAATCTGAAAAAAAGAAATCCAAAATCTGAAGCAGTGTTGATCTGAAGTATTTCAGATGAAGGATAATTAATGTATATTTGTACTTCCGTCTGCCCTGGTAGGAGACAGCCCCTGTCAGAAAAGAACAATGGAATGGGAGAAATAAATGGACCTTGGATGGAAAGAGTGCCACTACATTATTTGAATTTGAGTCTGTTCTTCTGGTTGACTGAAAATTCTTTCCTCCATTAAAAAAACCCCAGAACTAAAATTCTTGAATATAAAATTCTTGAATATAATCTCATTGGTCTAGCTGTTAATTCTGAGGCTAAGTGCTAAGTGCAAATAAAATGGAAATTTGAATTTTAGTTTAATCACAGGTATAGATTATCTACTCCAGGGTCAGGTGATCATTCAAGTACCAATCCACTGTAGCCAAAAGGAAAGGTCATAGGGTGAGAAACATGGTCTCCTTCCATTACCGTTCATCAGGACTACAGGTGCTCAGGCACCATGGCATCTGTGGTCTACAAGGAAGAAGGGCTATTGGAGAGGTAGTGGTGAATATGGGGAGTGATTGGTGTTTAAAGCAGAACAGATAGCAGACCAGTACTGGGCCTTCTCTTTGTGTCTTAAATGAAGAGGGGACCCTTGATCCTAAGGTGTGTTTCTTTACAGGCTAAGTTTTCTTCTGCTGGGTCTTGACAGGGTAGAGGTCCTGCTGGGTGAATGTGGCTAGCAGCATCTGTGTTGACTAGAACTTGCCTTCCTAGATGGGTATAAAGAGGCTGGCATCATCCTAAACATCAAGTGGAGCAACTCTGCCCTAGTTTTGGGTTGAGTGAGTTTGTGGGGCTTGAGGGCCTGTGTCCTGCCCCTTTTCAATAAGTGTCATGAGAAGTGGGCTCCAGGCCTGAAAGAACATTTTTGAGGCTGAGTTCTGGGTAGTCTCAGGACCCTCAGTGAGTGATGGAACAAAAGATTTGATTCTTTTGGTCTAGGAAGAAAGTCTATCTGAATTCTCAGTTAATCCCTGGAAAGATGGTGGATGAGTTTGTTTCATGTATAGGGAGTTTCCTACAGTTGAAGGTAAGCTTGGGGCTGAACTAAGAAGACACTACTGTCGTGCAGCAGAAGTGTTACCCTCAGTGAATGAAAAAGTGGACATTTATGCTTGCTAGAGAGGGCCAAGCCTAGGGTCATTACTCTGTGAGCATGAGCCGGAGGCACCACTGGCAGGCTCAGCCATCTCTGCTGTGATGGGAATGGAGCCAAGTTCCTGAGAGGGGCAACTCCCTTCTCCATGTGCCTTGGCGTGGCCAGTGATGCCTTCAGGAGGATGTGACTATTTTAGGGCTAGACCTTGCAAACTTCACCAGATGGTCCTGACATCCAGAGAAAAAAAAGAGTGCCTTGCAGTGGCCCTGATACGTGCAACAAGCAAGAATATGTTGTCATTAAGACTACTTCTAGGACTTTGGCTCTACCCTCAGGGACTTTCCCATGGTCTTGCCCACCTGTCTGGCTGCGTTGAATGGAAGTTGGTTAGTGGTTTTCAGGGTAAGCGTAGTGGGTGGTGTGGTCCCACCAAGAGATTCACAAGACAGATTCAAATGGGCCTGAAGGCTGAAAACCACCAATCAGCTGCAGGGGTAGACCCAGTAGCTGGTGATCAGAGTGCTGATTAGTGCTCCAGGTCTTTGGATGATGCTCAAAAGCTTCCAAGGCCAATAGTCTCCAGATGGAGTGGTTGTGAGTACTTATCTCAAAGGTTTTGGTACATACACTCTCTCCTCCCAGAAGACAGTCCATCACAGCTTAATACTGTGGATATGGGCCAAGGAGACACTTGGTGAAGGTTCAGTATGAAGTCAGAGAAAGGGCAGGCAAACCGAGCAGCTGCAGAGTGAGGGCAAGTCAGGACAGTGCTCAGCTCCCAAGGAGAGAAGCAGCAGCTGGCAGAGAACCTATAGAGGGGCTGTGTTCTCGGACCCCTTTGAACTGGAGTTATGTATGGCTGAGGCCCATCCATGGGAGCCTAGTCCTCCCTTGGCAAGCTTACAGATATCCTGGTAGGAAGCAAGCTGAACCAACTTGATGGAGTACAGAAGGTAGAAAAGAGTTAAAAGACCAGTTCTGCCCTGGCTGCGGCCCTTGTACATAGCGTTGAACAAATGTCTTCTCTCCTCTGGGACACAGTTTCCCTACTGGAAATGACAACTGAGTTTGACAGTGCCTTCAAGGTATGGCAAATACCCTGTCTGTCATATGGTGTGTTCTGGGACTTCTGTTGAGGTACCTTGGGAAGCACCAACCTCGGCTCCCCTCAGTTGCCAGAGTGGAGACAGGTGGGGAGCCTTCTACCTGTGGGGCTCTGGAGAGGACCTCCTCTCAAGAACAGTGAAGAGGGCTCTCCTGCGTGGGGACCTGTGCTGAACCTGCCAGGGAAGGTGCCACCTCTGATGTCCCTTAGTGCGGGTGCCTCCGTTTACATTTGGAACTAGTTCCTCAAGGAACACAAAAAGAGACCCAGGCCCCAGAGAGGGCATGGCCGCCCCGCTACGTCAGCTCCTCACCTCACAGATGGCGTCTCCTTTGGCTCCCTGCCCCTCAAACAAAGCCTGTGTGTTGCTGGCCAATTCAGCTTGCAATGTGTCATTCTGGTGAAAAAGGAAAATCTGTTTATCATATTGAAGAGCCAGCAGAATTACAAAAAAAGGTATGGAGAGAAAGCTGTTTTATGCATTATAAAATGTGAGCTTGACTTTGTTTTGCCATATGACTCATCTTTGTATCCCTGTTTTCCAGTCAGGATAAGACAAGGACAGATCTGGATATATTTATCGTGAACATTTTAATTTTGAAAAGATACAGACAGGGTTTTTTATAAGAAAATCTCTGAATTTGAAAGGGGAAATTTGCTCCTTGTTTTCCAAGGGAAAAGGCCTGGTGTGAACCAGTTTCAAGTGTCGTTTCATATCTGCCCTCATGGCAAGTGTGGAGTGAGAGCTGAGACAAGAGAAGGTATGGGCTCTTTCTCTCCTGTGCCCAGAGGAGTCCCCAGGGACTCCCATCCTAGCGCCATGAGGGCGGAGTCTTTGACCTTGTGCAGTACTTGAAGAAGCCACTAGGTGGGAGTCAGGCACAAATGCTGGGAAGTGTAACTCCAAGGAAAAAGAATAAGGAATGGGCTGATTTTTTTTCCCCCCCCCTTTTAGATTAGAAAGGTAACACACGCATCACTCATTAGGGAAGCTGCTGGACAATATACACCTACGTCATCTGGGAAAGAGTTCTTTCTTATTTTCTTGGGAAACCAGTAGACAAGGGTGGTGGAGGAGGGCCTCCACTATGAGGCCCCAAAGAGACAGGAGGCTGGGGGATGACCCTGGGGACATTGGCTTGCTCCTCCATTCTCTAGGGCAGGGAAATCTCGGCAAACTTCTTGGCTCCAAAGCCTTGCGCACCAGGGTGCTAGTAGTGTGGCGCTGCACATTCCAGGAGCCATTTCCTGGCCCACATGTCTGCCAGTCCTGCCTTAGAGAAGCGTCCTGTGTCCCCAGGGGTTTTGAATGTGGTTTTGTCCCTGGCACAGAACCTGAGATTGGAGCTTTACACTATTGCAAATTTGGCAGTTTTATTTTTCCTCGGAACTCCCCATCCCCTATCACCACCCCCCTTCCAAAAAAAAAAGTGTTTACTAAATTCTAGCAACCTGGATCCTTTTAGGCCTGACTAAAAGAGACTGTTTCAATCCTTAAGAACTAATATTTATAAAATGACCAAGAATGTGCAAACATTGGTAAAAGAGCAAATAAATCCTTCCCCACTAAATTTCCTGCTTTGGGCTCAGGCGACATGGTGGACAGATGTTGCCAGGGGAGCATAACTTGAGGTCTGAGCATGTGGGCACCCACTTGTCCTCCACCGCCAAAGAAGCCCGTCAGAGCCACACCACAGGGAGCCTTCTGCCTCCTGAGCACCCACCAGCTGGCAGGGAGAAAGGGTGAGAGGCTCTATGCTTGAAGTCCCCAGTGCTTCAAGTAAGTGATAAAAGTGGTTTCCTGAGCTCTTGCCGCTCTAGGTATGGTTCTGGAACAAACACTCTGAGCATCTCCTCGGAGCTGGTTAGCAGCACACTAATTGCAGGTTCCACTGCCAACCAACAGGTTGGATAGGGACCTGCAGTTTTCCTAAAACCTCCTGTAGCCCAAACAATTAATTATGTATAGATGGGGAAGCTTTGTCCCAATCAGAACTCTGCCCCATCACCTAAGAGTGAATTTCACATTTTTCAGTGATTGAAGGAAAACCACAAGAATATTTTGGTGATGTAAAAGTAATATAAAATTCAAATTTTAGTGTCCATCAATAAAGCCTTACTAGGACACAGTTACATTCATTAGTCTAGACATTGGATGGGGCCACTTTCATGCTACGAATAATAAAGTAGAGTATGATAGAGACTTCCTGGCCCACCAGGCTAAAATACCTACTTCCTGGCCCTTGTCCAGTCAAGCTCACCATGCCACTGTGCTCTGGGGAGTTGGGTGCAGATGGCCAGGATGCATCCCAATGGCCAGGACTTCCTCCTTTCAGCTCTTTCTCCTCCATCTCTTCTCATGAGTGGTGGCCCTCAGGCCGCATGCCTACGGAAGGATTCAAGTCTATATCTGACTGATAAAGGGGTGTCTTGGCAGCTGTCACCACAGCCCAAGGTTCAGGGCTGGGCAGAGCCCCTGATGTCGGTGATGGCTCAGAGAATGGTCCCTGACCTGTGAGGCTCCTTGTGGTCCACAGTTCTGCTTAATAAGATACTGCCCATTTCTGGTCACTGGCAGAAGCAAGACTCCAGAGACCCACCATTCCTTGGCATTCCAGCTAAGTAGGTGAAAACCCTGAGATTCTCTCCTGGATGCCAGGATAGGACAGGAGCAAGCGATAATGACTTCTCCTGTCTACTCCTGACCCCCCTGGCTTCCTCCCTGTGTTTCTCCTCCCAGCATGTTGTCTCCCACTTTTCTGCCCTTGGCCCCAGCTGGCTGCCTAATGCTCCAGGCAGCCCCAAGTTACTTCTTTTTTTTTTTTTTTTTTTT
>NW_004524910.1:1013940-1029203 GCF_000260255.1 Octodon degus
AACAGAGGTAAGAATTGCTACTTGAGGATGCATAAAAATGTCAGGAATTCAGCTCAGCTTGTCTGGATTCCTCCCTCCTTCGTCCTCTCCTCCCCTACCTAGCTGCTCCCATTTCACATGTTAGCTGAACTAACAGATGAATTTGCCCCTGTATTTTCCTCTTGAGTTGAACATCTTTGCCCTGGGGAAACAGACTTCAGTTCTTTACTCTCTCCAAGTAGAATTTTAGTCTTACTTCTGGCTGGTCTTGTTATTTGTGGCTCTTTGCTTTTATTGATGATTATGATGATTATTTTCACTCAGAGAATGCTGAAATTCCTCCTGTATCCTAGGGGTTGTCCTAGGCATGGAAGTTAGAGAAGCGAGTCCGAAATCAGATGCACCCTCTAGGTCTGGAGCAGTAGTAGAAAGCCTCACTGACTGACCGCTGGCGGTATTTCAGTCACTGTTGAGTGAACTAGAGGAGTACAGTGCTCAGCAGAAGTGGAGGAGGGTGGTGAGTAGAGGCTGCCTGCAGGACTGCACCGCAGCCTCCTTCCTGAGGGGTTAGCAAGGCTGATAGCACCCGGCCTTTACGGCCTTTGCCACTTGTCTTGTCTTCTCTCGTACCTGAGGCTGAAGAAGCATTCTGAGCCTCTCCAACAAGAGCACCTCTTCCATCCTGCCAGGAGTGGGCTCTGTCCCCTCCCCAGCCTCCTTTTTCCTGCAGCAGCCATGTTTATTACCTGCCATGTGATAATTCTTATCTACCCAGGGCAGGAAGGCAGTTACTCTTGCTTTGGGTGCTGGGCAAGTGTGTGTTGATCAAACAAACTTCTTCATTTGACTTGCCTAGTCTTCTAGATAGAAGAAAAAAGAAAAAGAAAAAGAAAAAGGCCTCCCAATGCCTGCACCCTTAAAAACATTTTCCTTCAGCACATCCTGTGGTGCCGGCAGGGAACCTGGCTGGGGGAAGGGGTACCTGTGATATGCTCTGCCGCTGGGCCAGGGGCAAGGAAAGGGATCTAGAGCTCAGAGCAGGGCTGCAGGGCCTGCTTTTCCTCGTGGCCTCTGATCTGGGTGTGTCTCCAGGAATTTATTCCTGTTCTGTGCCAGCTGCTGGCAAGAGCCCTCCCCCGTGTCTCTGTGATCACAGGGGCCCTGGCCAGCCCGCCTGGACTGTGCCGCCAGCCCTTGTTTCTGTCCTGCATCTGGACTGTTTCTGGGCTGTGGTAGAGGCTGCTGCCATACCTGCTGAGGGGTGCTGGGACCCAGTAAGTAGCGCATTCTCCTTAGGCTGGGCCTTCCAGGAAAATCATGCATAGAAAAGGCTCCTTGCCGTCACACCACACCATGTGGGTCTGCAAGTCATTTAGGACAGCAGAGCGCAGAGCTCTGGCCTGTAACCACTGTTCCCGCAGCACCCACATCAAAGATTACTTTCATAATCAGTCATAGCCAAAGGCCACACATAAGGAGCAAGGCAAGAGAGGAGGGCTGTTTTTAGGGGAGCTCTCAAACGAGAATGGAGTATGAAGAGGAGATGTGGGGTGGTATCTGGATAGGCCACCCTAGAAAGTAGTGTCCTGTGACCTGCGGGTAGGACAACACGCAGTTCCCTGTGTCCTCTAACCTTAGCAGGGTCCCTTCCTGCCAGAGTTGCTCCCTAAATCCTGAAGATGGCTGTGAAGTGGTCTCACCCTTTCCACCTTCCTGGTCTGGAGAACAGGTTGTGAAGAATGGGGGCAGCAGGAGGGCGGGCCTGGGACCTGCCTTACAGTGGTGTGGAATGTGGCCTCTGGGGAGTTAATGGCCAGAGCCACACGCCCGAGGGAGCAGTGGCAAAGGTCTCCCTGGTAGCCATTGGTTTCTGGTAGTTGGTGCCAGCAGTGCCAAGAACAGCAAACACCCCGTGGAGAGGCTGGCACACCACAATACTCGAACCCAGACTGGAGCTGGTTCTGAATCTGTTCTTTGAAACAACAGGCTTCCCCCAGAGTGCAGCCTGCCCAGCCTAGCAAGCGCCTGTAAAAAGGGGTAGGCGTGGGCTTTGGGCGGGGGTCAGGCTGTGTGTGGGAACCGGCAAGCTCCTCCAAGGGCAGCACTTATTTTTAGTCGTCTCCCCAGTCCCAAATAAACTGACAGCAGCTGGGCGCCCGTGGGTAAATGCAGAGCGAAGCAGAGACAGGAAACCGGGGGCTCTCAGTAATGAGTTCCAGCCACTCCAGAAGGGGGAAGCCAGACAAGGAATTTTCTTCAGGACTGTTTCCCTCTGGCAGGCTCTGGTACTATCACTGAGGAGAATGTTTCCTTGCGTGTGTGTGTGTGTGTGTGTGTGTGTGTGTGTGTGTGTGTGTGTTTACAACCTCTGTCCAAGTCTTTCATTTTCGCCTGCCTTTTTGTGAAGTTTCATTGCTCCAAAGGGTTCTGAATGCCGGTCCCTGCCTCTGTGTGTGAGCCTGTGTGTGTGCCTGCCTGGCAGCCTGCGGGGGCAGCGGGGAAGGCCGCTGGAGCAGCACGGGCTGGTCTCAGTGCTTGTGTATCTGCAACCGTTTAAGGCTGAAGGACACAGGGCCAGGGAAGTGGGCAAATCTGAACAGAGCTTGGCGTTCCTGAGGGGGAGGGGGCAGAGCCAAGGAGGAGGAGAGGACCTGGTCTCCAGCCAAAACAAGGGCCTTTTCAACCCAGGACTCATAACTGCTGACATGGGTGCCCAGCATGGATGGGGACATTGATGTTTACAAGCATTTCTCGTGGCTGAAGAGGGTAAGTGACTGGCTGCTTTGTCCGGGTCTCTGTGGAAATGAGTGCGGGGAGACACGTCGGGGTGTGTGTGTCTGTGTTCTGCGTGTGTGTCACAGAGGGAGGTGTTTGTCCAGTAGAGTCCTGCTGTGGCCAAGATCTTCATAAGAATCTAATTATAGACACCGGGGGAGCAAATGGTCAGCTGTCTTTGTTTCTGCTCTCGCGTTCTCCTGAATGAGCCTCTCTGTGCAGAAAAGCGAGTGTGGGAAGCGAAGTCAGTAGCTTCGGCTTTGGCTCTGTGACACTCAGAGCTCCAAACACCATGACCGGGAGAGTGTGTGCAGTGCTTTTCTGTTTGAGGGCACAGAGAGGAAGCTGCTGCCTTTTTAAAGGCCCTGAATTCGGAAGTTGTTTAACTCGTTCTCAGCTCAGATGTTATCATCTGTGTGGAGGGTATGCCTGCTGCCAGGGAAGGAGCGCCGGCATCTCCAGAGGAGTGCGCCAGAGGGGCTCCGGGTGTGTGTGACTGAGGCAGCCATGAATGCTGGGGGGTCAGCTGCACCGGCCTCTTAGAACTCAGGCTTTCTCTCTCTCTCTTTTTTTTCAGAACCAGGGATTGAACTCAGGCCCTTGTGCTTGCCAGGGAAGCACTTATTCCCCTAAGCCATCTCCCTGGCCCCATCTCTCTCTTTTTTTAATGGCTGCCTTTAATTTGGCTAAAGTATGCTTGCATTGAGTTTCAGATAAGGAGTTTTAAGGTGGATGTTTTTCAGTGGCAGGAAGGGCAAGGGCAGCTGACAGATAAGAGATTTGACACTGTAACTGAAGGACAGGAAGGCCGAGAAATAGCCAGCTCAGAATGGACACTTGGTGCCCCCTCCCCCATTCCTAGGTGCTGGCCTGGCTGGCCAGTGTGTTCCCTTTTCTGCAGATCCTAGGCTCCTGGGACTCAGGGCAGCAGTGAGCGAGAGCCAGGCTTGTGGATCATCCACGTAATGTGGGAGTCAGAGGTTACCCAGGCCTGGGAAGTAAACCTCAGACTGCAGACTGATAAGGAGGAGCAAGAAGAGCAGCAGAAGCCACAGGATACCCACTGATGACTGAGGGGCTGGGCCAGGCAGAGCTTTCTGACAAAATAACGCTTCACCAAAACCCATAGAAGTAGCAGTAATGAGGCAGGTAGAAAAGTGGGTGATCGGTACACAGGTCCCAAGAGGAAGTCTGGCAAGTTTCAAGACAGAAAGCCCATGTGGCTGAGCTCACCGGGGGTGGATGAGGCAGGAGGATGCCCGCTCACATGGAACAGTGAAGGCTGTGGTAAAGCTGGTGGGTGACAGCTCTCTGTATGATGGGGAGCCAGTGGCAAGCATGCAATGGGCGATAATGCAATGGGGTCCAATTTACATTTTAAGACTATTACCCTAGCTGTGATGCAGTATATGGGAAGCTGTGTTAAGAAATCTGAAGGAGCTGAACACAATTGCAGAGCTGTGCAGCTTACAGGGATCAGCCAGTACAAAGCTATCATTTAACACAGCCCAAGAGGTCCTACGACCCTGTGGATAGCAGCCTCTTAGCCATTGCGCCCTGGTCTTGAACTGTCTCCCAGTCTCATCCTTTTTTATCTCTTCTGCCGAATACAAAGAAAGTGAGTTTAGAGCCCCACAAAGATCCCATCTGTGCTTAGCCCGTGTGTAGCCAGGGAATGGGGCATCACCTTCCCTAGAGAGCATGCTGAGATGTTCGCATCCCCTGAGGTTTTTAACAAGCCCACCTCAGCTGGGTGTGGTGGCACAGGCCTGTAATCCCAGCACTTGGGAAGCTGAGGCAGGAGGATTGTGGAGAGTTCATGACCAGCCTGGGCTACAAAGTGAGTTCAAGGCCAGCCTGAACTGCGTAGTGAGTTCTCAAGAGAAAAAACAAAAAGCCCCATGTCACCGGGCCGGGGGTGATGGCAAGCAAATGCACTTCCCATGCTTAGTCTTTGTTCTCTCTTGTCTAAAATGAAGTTTTTGACTGAGAAGTCCTCCCAGACACGGCATGCCTAGTAGGATAGGTGCCATAATGCAGTCGTAGGGCAGCTGTTGTAACTGTGTACCTAATGAAGGATCTAATTCTGTACATGACGCAATGTAAGAAGGCCCCATCTGTCCTGAAACCAAGTGTGAGTCCTGCCTTGTGTGGACAGTTGGAGGTGAGCTGAGAGAAACTGTGACGGCTCATAGCAGCATAGATACACTTCTTCTACTTTTAAAGGTGGGCGTTTAGCAAAGCAAACCGCCAAGTGTTGAACTCGTCACGGACAGCATGATCTGAGTGTGTTCTCAGTTGTCGGCTCTAGATACTATTGCCAAAGCTTTCAAATTTCCTTTAAAATGATCCCTTTCATCCTGTGACCCTGGTCATCCATATCCAGTGCTCACTGTTAGTCTGGAACAGAAAGCTCGTGGTCTTCAGCTTGCTTGGCCATGGCTACATCCCCTTCCAATCTCCTTCCAGTTTACCTTTTTACTGTCATCTTTTATATCTGCCTCAGTGAACTCCCCACTGTATTCCTTCTCTGTTTTGAGCTTTTATTCCAGATGTCCTCGTGCTCTGATTGCTACCCTCTTCATGTGTCTTCATTAGGTTTCTTCTCTTGCCGACCCCATTCCTCTCCTCAGCTCCTTCAGCTCAGGTCTCCAACACGTCGTGTGTGCCTAGCTCACCCCCTGTTGTCATGAATTTCCTTACAGATGGAGGCTTTCTCCAGATCCAGGCTTTTGAAGGTGGACACACTGTCGCCTTCATTGTTCCACACAGAGGGGGTGGGAGCCAGAAACAGAGGTGCTTGGATGAGGTGTGAGCCAGTATTCAGGGCAGGTACCCCTGTCCGTTGACCTGTACAAAAGGGTAATACTAAGAGGGAGAAAGAGAGAAACACGTTCCAGGAGGGACCTGGCTGGAGGAGGAATATTTGCTCAGAAAAGAAATGTTGCTTCTTTTAGGGGTGGGATAGTGTGTCCTATCATACAGAAAATATGGCCTAGAGTGAAACTGGATTGGAATCCTGGCTTTGCCACATTTCCTAGTTATGTGGTTTGGGATAGGTTAGCCCAAAAGCCTGAATTTCTTCATCTGCAAAGGAAGACAGATAATACACTTGCTGCCTATAGGTTAATGGGAAGTTCAAGTAAGATTAGTGCATACAAATGCTTAGCATCATGCTGTGCATATAGGAGGCATTTGATACTGTTTGCTATAATGGCTATTGGCTCTTCCTAGGAGGGGAAGAGTGCAAGAGGAACAGGTGACAATCAGTTGGTTCTTAGTCCATCTCGAGTTATTTAGTCCTTCAGCTCTGGTTTCCTTCCCTTCCCATGTTCTACATTAAGGTCTCAAACCAACCAAACTTAAGGACCTAACGAGGCAGCTGTGGCCAGTGTGCTGTAGTTAACTAGGGGTCCTGTTGGCTGATGGTTCTGACCAGCCTAGCTCTGGCTACTGAACCAATCAGGTCTGATCATCCAGTTTGTTCTTCTTACAGAAATAACACAAGCACCAGGTAATTCCTGCCGCAAGTACCCACAGTGCTTCAGCCCCCTCAGCTGTTTGGTTCCTGACTCACGAGCAGCTCACACCAGTCTTTTATTGGGGTCAGTGGATCCAACCCACACAGCCATGAAGGAACCTCTGAAAATAGCTGCCAGCAGTGTCTGTGGGGCCCACACGCTGCTTACAGAGCCGGAGTTCATTTTCCCCAGAACAGAAATCATAGCACTGTCAGCATCTTCACACCGCTCCCCATCTTCTAGCACTTTCAGTATTGAAGCCAAATTCCAACCCCATGTCACTAAGAAAAGGGAATCACTGTGATTGTACCGTGCAGCTGGTTTGTGTTCCACAGTAGAATATGGAATGAACTAAAGCTGCTAATGTGAGACTTTATTCAGTGTGTCCTACTATCCTCAAATGGTTGATCCAGTAGCCTGGCCACTTGGGCCAGAAGAGCTGCAAAGACAAAGAGATCAGGCATCAGGCTTGCCTTGCATTTATGTTAGACTCCAGTGGAGGCTTCTGTGAAAGTTATTCCTCGTGGCTAAGAGCATGAATCCTGTCTGGAGATTGCTTGGACTCATCTGTCATCTCTTTGTAATCATGAGGTTCAATTTTCTTGACTGTAATATACAGATAAGTGGATATGAAATACATTAGAAAGTCTATCAGAAGTGCTAGTTTGGGAGATGGTAACACTGATTACGACTGCCAAGCTCTAGTTACTCCAAATCCCTGCATGAGACCATGGCTAATTGCAGTTCTGTGCACCTCACTTAACTGTATGTTAAATTCCTTTTCCATGCTTGAGAAATTTTCTGTCATTACTGCTTTGGAAGTGGCCCGTAATACTGTGCATGACTCTTAGGCAATCTCAATCTTGGCATACCAGGAAGGACAATGGATTAAAACAACTATGTCTCTTTGGCTAAAGTAGTACAATCAGCAATAGCAGAAGCATCAGACACAGCCCAGAAAATGACAGACTATTTTTTTTTTTAATGACAGACTATTGTGACCATTTTGCCAGTTGTACTTTTAACTATATGAGCTAGATTTGTGGTTATATAACAAAATCTGAAGCAAACTAGAGAAGTTTATATAGTAAATACACCCTCAAGATGGTGATTTTTACTGTCAGGGGAGAAAATTTAAAAGGGGTTGGGAGGAAAAACAGAGAAATAGAAGATGAGGAAGAGATTAGAGTCAAGGCTGGAGGAAAAGGAAGATTACATATGAACTTTTGGAAACTAGTGAAGAAGACGGGAGGGAAAGAGAGAAAGAAGATATAATTGCCAGAACAGAACAACAACAAAAGCTAGAAAACAGTGTTATAACAAATGAAAAAACAAAGGAAAACAACAACCAAAAGTGTCCACTTCAATGTGTGACAGAGTGCGCAGACAGAGATCTGCTCTGTGTTGATCTACAACCAGCTGTAGATTTATGTCAGGGTAGTGGATAATCCTACCAAGCCTGTACCTTTAATTCCACGGCACTTCAGGCTGGTTTCTGCCAGAGGCTAGAACCCACTTTGTTCAGCCTGCAGCCCTCCCTGTGCCTCCTGCTGCCTTGAACCTAGCTCCCTGCCCACTTGAACTCAGCTCGATGACCCTTTGTGGACTGAACTCATTGGCACCTCACCCTGGAGCTTAGAGCTGTGAGATGGAGCTAACCGCAGTGCTTTACATGCCAAGCTCAGTTGGCCACTCTCCAAGATGGCGAACGGCCAGTTGCCCTCTGCTGAGGATGTCTGTCTGCTGCATCCACTGGTGCTTTTCCTTGTGGAGGCCTCTGGGGTCTTGCCTAGTCACAGTACATCTCAGCCATGGCTCAAGGAGAAAGTGTCACTTGCCACTACCCTCTTTTGTGTTGAGGTCTCTCTTTTTGCTGGCGCCTTGGGCTTTAATTCTTGCTTCAGATCTTTGTTGGGTTTGGAAAATCCACTTCTTTCTTCTCTTCTAGCTGTATTCCAGCATCTGGACTCTAAATCTTGGAGAGGCTCTTTCTCTGTTGTTCACCACACCTCCATCTTCCTGGAAGTCTCCAGATCCCCATATTCAACCTTGATAATGGTTTTTAAAGTCCATGGAGAAAGCAACAGATGTCCTCAAGAGCTTCAGCTGTCTGTGATTTCCTGCAAATTTGTAGCCAACACACCCAACATTCCTGCCCATCATCCCTTGGTATAATGTAGCAGCTAGACTTTTGCCATCTCTTTTCCTCATATTTTATGATGACTGGTGGCCAGCTCCTTAAAGAGAGGGCCTTGGGCCTCCTTTGCCCCGTAGAATTTTGGAAGTATCTTCCTACCAGGGTTATTTGCTAAATAGCTTATAGGTGCTGCAGAGCAGCACAGCCTTTGGCAGTCTTGTGGAATGGCAGTAGCGCTTGGGGATCCTTAGACTCGTTCCTGCATTCCTTTCTCCCACCCTCTACAGCAGCGCTTTCATGCTTTTCCATTTGTCTCCAACTGATGTCACTGACTACTTTTTTAAAACGCCAAATTTAGATAAATGTTTTCATCTTCCCTCCCAGTCACCGCAAAATGTAACTGTTTACAGGTATCGTATTTCAGCTTCCTGTTCCATGAAGCAAGAGTCCCCTCTTGGCCAAGGCTATCCCAGTATCTTGTCCTTTTGATACAATGCTGTTCTAGTTCCTCTTGTTCCTCTAAATCTATTTCCAACTGCTTCCTGCCTCCTTGTCCTTTGGCTTGAGGAAAATGTTTCTGTTCGGTTCTTAGGAAACATGTCAAAGTTATCCTTGACCCTGTGATTCCAGTTTATGATGCCTTATAATGTGTAATCCTTTCACCATTAGTATTCTTGAAAGTGTAGACTAAAACCTCACAATCTCCACTGCTTCTCCAAGCCACCGGCTCACTACCTACTAGCTCTGTCTTTCCATCCATCTTTAAAACTTCTACCTATAATGTTCTTACTACATCTAGTTTCCACCCATTTTCCTCTGAATTTGTTCCCATTGAGAAATCTGGTATGATTTCTGGCATTGTTATGACCAAAGAAATAGCCTCTCACTTTGTCCTTAGCCTGACTTTATAGTCTGCAGCTGTGGATCTTTCTGCCCATTTGCCTGTTGGCTTCTTATGTGGAAAGTCTAGGCAATGTAAGAGGCACTGGGTAATTAACTCTGACGCCTACAGGGGAGTTAAAACAGGCACTGTCCACTCTATCCCCAGTTCTAACACCCACAAATGGATTCTGTCTCTGAAGGTGCTTTTAATAAGAATGAGTCAGTCAATCCATTGGAATAGACAAGATGAGGAAATTCTTCAAAGAAGAGCCTCCTTTTCTTACCACCTCCTGGTTTTCATATAACCCTTCACAATATGTTGACCACATTTACTACAAATATCACTTCTACAGTCCAGTTCTATAATCTCCATGTTTCTGGTCCCCTGAGAAAAAGAATTCAGCGTAGTGATCAAGCTTAGTCAAGACTAAAATTTCTTAAGATCTTACTAAATGAAATATATTCCTCTCACTGTAAATCTAAGATCGACAGGGTGCCTCACACATCAACACCTTAGTTGGAGAGCTTATGGACAGTTTCTTCAAGGTGTCCTTTGTTTGCTGTGTTATGGAAAACCAGTATGTGACTGGTAGTGATCACATGGCTTCCTGGGTAATCATCAGCAGAAGCTATTTTCAAAAGTGCTATTCTCCTCTTCCTCAGGTTTCCTTTGTAGCCCTCATACTCGGTTCAAGTGGTGGCTTCCAGATAAAGCTCCTCCTTTCTTTTGAAGGCTAAATTTGTTCACCCCTCTGCTTTGCATTTGCTATTGGAGTGCATACAATGCTCTGTGCTATTACTTACTACGCCTAATAGGAGGTCAGGAATATTCAAGTCATTGAATAAGTGCAAGAAGATGTGTAATTTGGTACTTGTGAACTCTTTCATTCTTCTCTAAAAGGATAGACATTTAGATCCTTGAGTAATTATAACCCCAACACCAAAATTTAACTCCCTTTATATGCTAAGTCAATCCGAGAGCTGGAGGACAGAAGGATCAATGTCAGGGTAGGATCTCTCTTGTTGGTCTCCCGGTAGCTAAGAGCTGATTGCTCTTTGTTCACACTGAATTTGCCAGAAAATTCTTTAACTCAGTGCCAAAGATTGTGGATTGACTTGACTTTTTGTTGTTGTTGTTGTTCAAGAAAAGAAGAACTTGTCTTGGCAGCATTTGGGCTTATGATACTGCCAGAAACCCCTAAGGGTCTTTATCTGAAGAATCTAGGGGAAGTTTTTATGTAAGTATCTGCTGTACTTACGCTCTTTGGTTCCCTGGCTGATATGTAATCTGAACTATATAGCAGGAGTTGACTGTAGCCTCTGTGGCCTGCTTATATTTAAGTATTTATTGAAGTCCTTTTATTTTTAAAGTCTACACTTTCCAAGTTTCTAAAAGGCTTGCCTGTGAGGAATGCAGCCTTAGCGACACTGACATCTGCCCTGAAGCCCTGTACCTGGCAGGCATGTCTCACTTGCAATTGGTTTTCTGTATTTGATAAGATCCTCTTGAATAGCCAGCCTGGAAATACTACACATTTTCTTATTTAGTTAAAAAAAAAAAAAAAAAAAAGAAAAGAAAAGAAAAGAAAAAAATAACCCTAAAACCCACATGCTATGTACATGGCTAAAGAAAGATGGAATTTAGATTTATATAGGGCCATGGCTTTAGTCAGTGTGTTATATTCAAAAGTTCAGTGTATTTACAGTCCAAGGGCTATTAAATAATTCAAGTAATCTGCCCAGTTAGAACAGTGTATGGCAAGAAAGCTGAAAGAACTAGAATCTATAGCTTAAAGGAAATACTGAATAAATTGTCACTCTCAATCTGGCTACCACTACAGAGTTTGATATAAAAAAAAAAAAGAAGGAAGATGTATTTGAGGACCCCAGGGCAGGAGCTCTGAGAAGCAACTATTGGCTTCAGAAGCCAACACGATGGCTAGAGCTGTCCTTAGCTGTCACACTGGGGATCTGACTGTCTTAGGATTTTCCCACATCCTACTGATGACGCCTCATGATGACCTCTCTCTCACTCTGTTTGGCTGCTCTGGAACCAACTCTGAAACTGAGTTCAGTGAACTGCAGAATGACAGGATTTCTTGTGGGATGCATAAGCCAGGGAATGATGGAGAGCTGCCCTCCTCCCTGAGAGCACACAGAGTGTATTAGTGTATTTGGAGATTCCAGGCAGGCCACGAAGGAGTTATGCTCCTGGGATTCCTCATGGCCTTCAGCCATGGCCTCAGTGCTCGCACCCCTGCCAATACTGTGCACAGCCTAACATGGCTATCTCTTGGCCAAGGCATAGTGGAAAGTCTAGCGCAGGACAAGCAGGCATCACGGCATCTGAGCAGCCACTATAACCAGCATACAGTGGCTCTGAAGAGGCTGCTATGGGTGACTTAGCTGGAATGATGCCATTTGTCCTACCTGTGATCTAACTTCTAGCTGCAACAGAAATAAAAATTCAGATTTTAATGGTTGTTCATTACTAGTAAGGGAAATACTTTTTTAAAAACTATTTTTTTCCAAGTTTAATTTTTTATTAGTATATACTTACAGTACATAAAGATTTTCTTCCTTGTGGGAAGTTGGTACATGTACATAACACAACTTAAGTTTCTTCCTCCCCTCTCCTCTCCTTTCTTCCCCATCCCTCCATGACCTGCTCTGCTTCCTATTTGTATAAGAGCTTACTGTTTTCCTATTATCAACCTTATTTTGGTCTCCATTTATATTTTTGGCTCCTTTTTTTTTTTTTTTTTTTTTTGGTTGGGAGAGGTTTCTTACATAAGAGAAACTATATGTTATTTAAGCTTGTGTGTCTGATTTATTTCACTTAACATATGATCTCAAGGAACAGTCATTTTCCAATAAATGACCCAAGTCTTCATGGCAGAGTAGTATTCCACTGTGTATAGGAACATTTTTTAAATCTGCTCACCTATTGATGGACATATGAGTTGCTTCCAAGTTTTAGCTCTTACGAATTGTGTGGCTGTGAGTATGGGTACGTGTGTCACTGAATTTGATGTCTGTCTTGAATTCTTTTGGATAAGTACCTAGAGGGAGACTAGCCAGGTTGAATGGAATTCCTAGTTATAGTTTTCTGAAAAATCTCCATGCTGACTCCCGTAGCACTGTAGTGGTTTACATTCCTACCCACATACTGATTGCTGTAGTATTGTACTACTTTACATTCTTTCCAGAAGTTATTGCTTGATTTCTTCATGGCACTCATTCTTTCTGCAGGAAGATGGAATCTCAGTGTTTAACTCACATTTCTCTAATGGCCAGAGATGTTAGACACTTTCTTCATGTATTTATTGGTCACTTATACTTTTTTAAGAAAAGTATGGTACTGGCCAAAAAAGAAGAAAAAAGAAAACAATGTGTGTGGATCAGTGGAATGCTAGAAAATGCCACATTCAGCTTTCTGATCTTTGACCAAGGAGCCCAAAACATACACTGGCCGAAAGGTGGCCTCTTTAATAAATAATATTGGGAAAATTGGCCAACATGTAGAAAAATAAATCTAGATTTGTACATCTCACTGTGTGTTAAAATCAAAATGGATCAATGATCCAACTGTTAAAACAGAAACAATTTCCTGGAAAATAGCTATTGAAATTCTTAATGTACTTATTATAAACATATGTAACACAGAGCGCTGTGCTTGAAGCTGCACAGTAAAGTGTTTACAAGGAGGAAAAAATTATGGCCATGAAAATAGAACTCAAATCATGGACATCTTTTCAGGAACAATGGAAAAGGGAATACGTCTTCCGCTGTGTGTTGGAGGCATAATTCCAGGGCTGTCAGCTGGCAGTGGGTTCTGAATTGTCACTCAGGCTTTTGAAAATTTTTTCTTTTAAACCTGAAAGTATTTTGGTTATTGCTTCCTTGGCTTGTTGAGTGGTTTTTTTTTTTTTTTTTTTTTTTTGGTGATACTGGGGATTGAACTCTGGATCTTGTGCTTGCCAGGCAAGCACTTATTCTACTGAGCCATCTCCCTGGCCCCTTTGGCTTGTTGATACAGCACTTATTCTTTCTTAAATGTTTTGGGCAGAAATATTGTTTGTCTTGTTTTCTTACACAAAAAGAATGAGTTAATTAAAACTCTTTGTGTAAGAGATTAACTGCTTGTAACAACCATATTCTTTGAGCCTAGACAAAGCCTCTTAAATGATATCCATATTTTTGTGATCATATAAACGCTATTTATAATGTAGAGGAATTGTTAGAGCATCCTGCTATGAAAAGCATTTTGTACTTGTTCTGTATTTACACACACACACACACACACACACACACACACACACGTTTCTACTGTTGCTCTATGGGGGTATAACATTTTCTTATGGAAGATTAGAAAGCCTGATGAGGTGACCTGCCTGAGGTTACTCAGGGTTAGATCAGCCCTGACTTCCTAGCCAGTCCTGGCTTGTCCTCTGACTGCTAAGAAGGCTACCCCCCAGGGAAGAAGGGTTTCAGAAATTCTGCATAAATGGATATGGAAATTTCTCGCCAATGTCCTTTGGGACGCTTGACCTTGAAGTCCAACTGGGCAAAGGCTGTGTGTTAGAGAACCCTCAGCTTGCAGACTTTTAGTACCCTGTTCTGGTGTTGAACAGTTGTTCAGGACATATAATTCTTTCAACATAACTTCTCAAGTCATTGTTAGATGTTTATGTTTTCATTTACTATTCATTTATTCATTTCCCTATTGCCTTTGGAACTTTTAAATTTTGTTCCTATTTTTTTCTTGTTTTCTTTTACCTTTGTTTTCCTATCTCATGTCATCTTCTCAGGTTCCACCCCACCCATTGATGCCCATTGATGTTGCATCTCATATTCATTTTTTGTCTTGACCTTCTTGTTCTACATGGGAAGTAAGAATGCAGGCAAACAGGTGGTGGGTAGAAAGGATTCGTTGCACATACAAAAGAGTGTCCTTTCTATCCCAGTGCAACCCACACAGACACACCCTGAGTCACAAAGCAGATTTCTGTTAGCTCTTGAAGATAAGTTGGCTGTTAGCTATACCACAGCTGGCTTAGAAATGACAACTCTGTTCTAAAATTGTCAGCTGAAGAAAATCAAACAGTGGTAGGCAGAATTACTTTGTCAGTTCTAATCCTATATCTAAACCATAAGAATATTTTATGAAGTCTACTTCCAAAGTGGTAAATTTCAGTCAAGTGCTCACCCTTTGAGACAACTTGCCTGAGCCAGGAATTTTGGTTGTAAATAAGAGAAGCTCATTTTGAACTAGTCCAAGCCTAGAGAGCCCAACAGAAAGGGTTAAGATATGTATCTCCATTAAGCAGATGAGCCAGGAAGAAACTGTCACTTGTTTTTGTCTTGGCTTTTGTTTGTTTCTCTGTGTATGTTGGCCTCATGATGATGCCAGCTTTTTCCACGTGGGAAGGATCTAGTACTGACAGCCTCAGAAACTTTTTGTGCCATCATGTCAATTTTGTTTCCAGTTTTAAAAATCAAGTGAGGGACTCGGGTGTACCTCAGTGGTAGAGGTCTTTTTTTTTTTTTTTTTTCTCTCTCTCTCTCTCTCTCTCTCTCTCTCTCTCTCTCTCTCTCTCTCTCTCTCTCTCTCTCTCTCTCTCTCTCTCTCATTCTGGTTCTTTTCCCCTTCCCTCTTTCCAGCCCTTCACCTCCACATTTATAAAAGCTCAATTTCCACTTCTTTCTTTTCAATTTTTTTTCAATTTTTTTCTTTTCCCTTCCTTCTCTCCCCAACCCTTTGTTGTTCCCCTTTCCACTTGAACAGTCCTTTCTTTTTCCTAATATCTTCCACATTCTGAACCTTTTCTACTCTTTGGATTTCTCACACAAGTGAAGTAATGTGATATTGAAACTTCTTTGCCTGATTTATTTCACTTAAGATTATGGTCAGGGTGCATCTGTTCATCTACTAATTCCTGAAGTTGTTTTTTTTTTCTTTTTTTTTT
>NW_004524910.1:1029303-1048799 GCF_000260255.1 Octodon degus
TTTATTTATTTATTTTCATTTATTTTGTGTGTGTGGCCAGCTCAGCCCACCAGGGGGCGGGGCTGGCTGGCATGTGGTGCTGGGGGGATTGAACCGCGGTCCCTGTGCTTTGCTTAGCTTGTTCTAAGTAGGTGCTTTAGACCACTGAGCCATCTCACCAGCCCCAGTGGTAGAGGTCTTACCTAGCATGTATAAGGACCTGGGTTTGATACCCAGCGCCATAAAAATAAAAATTTGAAGGGAGGATTTCACACAGCCAAAGCTAGTTCAGGGAGCTAGGAATGCAGCTGTCTCTAGAAAAATGGCAGCCCTCACTGGTACCATGTAATTACAGTAAGGTGATGGTCCTAGCCTGTTCCTGACGCACAAAGGACTCCATTGAAGCAGGCTTCTGAAGAATTCTCTGCCAAGAGTAATACAATATTTCTTTATTCCTTTTCTTCTGCAAAACAAGGGAAAAATGGACTAGTCTGGGGTTCTCAAATCTTATAATGTTTTGGGGACCCTTAAATATTGCCTGGTAACCTTGCTGCTGATTAAGATGCTGAGTCCCTCAAGATTTAGAAGCCTAATTTATTTCTTGAGCCTGCCAGCATCTAGCTCTCTGTATATGGGGAATTCTTCAAGCATAAACTGTTTGCTCACTGACCCAGGGGAGAAATGGGAAAGTACTCTGTTTAGCTTGGAATTCTTTGAACATAGACTGTCCCTGCTAGAATCTCATTGTTCAGTTCTGTCATTGATGGCCACACACAGATTTCTCTCCAATATCTAAGTCATTGCTAAGACAGCTTAATCATCTGAGTCAACTCCAGGATCCCCAGCTGTAAGATGCTGTCCCTGGCTGACAGTCTCCAGATGTGTCTCTAGAGATATCAGGCTTAGAACACAGTCCTACCTTAGGCTAGTGCTTGTCCAAGCTCTTATGCTAAGGCCTGTCCAGCCCCAGAAGAGAGCAGTTGAAATCTTACAAAAAATGACCCAGGAGATGACCTGTAAGAGTCAAAAAGCTACATTGTGATTATTCCTGAGGACACTTGAGAATGTCATTCTCAACAGTAACTTGATGGAACAGTTCTGCTCCGTATTTTTTTATATTCCTTTAAGAGTTTTGGATTTTGGAGGATGGATCCTTTATATCCCCAATTTTGCCCAGTCTCGTGAGGGCCATGCCTGATAGAAACAAAGAAGTTTGGCTTCAGTAATTCTAGCTAAAGTTTCAGTTCTTGACCATATGCATTCACCTACTTAGAACAAGCTAAGTTTCTTTTTTTAACTATTAACTAGTTTTGATTTACTTGTGTGATATGAGAGTCATATGCTTCATTGTGAAATTCTTCCCTTCAAGTGCAAAAGAATATCAAAATGTCAGGCTGCAGTTGAAGTTTCACTTCCTTAAGGACAAGGATCATATGATGACCCTCACAATAATTTTAGGTAACTAACTTGAATTATAGTGTATCAGGAGCAGCTCTGGCTCTGAGAAGTTTAGGAAGAAGATTTATTTTTCCTGCTGTCACACTTATAGCAATAACTGTCAATACAGAAGAGGAACTTGGATAGAAATATTTGCGTGGCATAGCTTAGTACATTAGTAATCCATTCAACTAACCACCTCAGCTGAGTAAAAAATTACCTTATTCTTATGTATATTATTTGTGGGATGATCATTCTTAACAAGGTAGAAGATGGTGAAAGTCTCCTTTAAATTCCTTACATCCCATAGCTGTGAGAAGCAGAATTATAACTCAGTGTCCTTCAGAGTTCTATTGGGCATTCTTCTCCTCTGTGGAGAGTGGGAGCGGTTCTCTCACTGATTTTCCTAACAGACAGCATAGACAGAACTTTTCGGAGACTTTCTAAACTTAGAACCACTTGGGGCCCTGGATGTGTGATCTCAATATTAAGCCAGTATTTGTAGCACGAATCTACTATTAGAATTAAGGAAACAGGCGTGTCCCCGGCACAGCTGTTTTAAAGTAGAATGAGACAGAGCTATGTCCTTACTCTGTCTCTTCTAACATCCTTCTCTTGCCAGTAAATTGGAGTCAGCTTTGCTAACCATGTGCCTTTTTGTGATTTGCAGCTGTTTGTAACATGAGAATGACATCAGAAAGTGATAGAACCATGGGCCGGGGAGATAGCTCAGTAGAATAAGTGCTTGCCTGGCAAGCACAAGGTTCTGAGTTCAATCCCTGGTACTGGAAAAAAAAAAAAAAAAAAAGTGATAGAATCTGCTGATCTCTTGGTGGACTAAGGAGTATACATTTATTCACCTAAATTCAAATCCTCACCTTTGGCTGATGAATATTGACACTTAAGATCATTCTAAAATAATCCCTCGGTTCTTGTCAAGGTAAAGATGGTATTTTATCCTGGCCTGTGCCCTTCTGAAGGGCTACAGTTTAGTTTTAAAGATGGCGATGTTATTTAGAAGGTGAAAATAAGGCTGTGAACCTCACCCAAAGCCAAGGTTGGAAGTATTGTGGACCTGTTGGTAGCAGTCTCAGTTTCACGGTTGTCTTTAATAATTTTCAAAAGTTTACTGGAGATCCTGGAAGGCCTGTGTGAGGGGAAGGAAGGCGCAGTCTCTTTGGGACCATCATTTAAGGGAGGGAATCCTCTGCGGTGAGGACCACTGCTCCGTGGGCGGGAGCGATTGCCGGGGAAGGACTGGTCCCTTGAGCCTGCCAGTGGGGAAAAGAGCCAAGGACTCTGTTCTCGGGCCTCAGGCAGTGCTTCTGGATTCTACAGTGTACTGTAGGTACTCCAGAAGATACATTTTTGCAAGTAACTAAAATGCTATGTTTATAGTAAAAATCTCTCCTGATATCTTTCCACCTCCCATCTTTGTAAAGCCCAGACCCATGCAGAAGACAGCACTGTTAAAAGGCTTCCAAAGGGCCAGAGAGATAGCTCAGTGGATTAAAGCTCCTGCTTTGGCAAGCTCAGGGACCTGGGTTTGATCCCCGGTCCTGCATGCCTTGCCGGCTCCACCCCTAGGTCATGCTGAGCTGGTGACCCGAGTCCAGGCGTGGTGGCGCATGCCTGTAAGCGCAGCGGATCACTGCAAGTGTGAGATGTGTAGTGAGACCCTGTACCAAATACATAAATGAAAAAAATTAAAAATAAAAAGGCTCCCAAGTAAACCTCCATTTATTTTTATATAGGTAAGTAACTATAGATTCATATTGTTTTTTACCATATTTTACCATGGTTTTTTACTATTCTGCATCTTTTTTTAACTATCCATGTCTTATGTTTTTATGATGTGCATAAATATTTATCTTATGTTTTAAAACACTAATAGTAGTCCATATTAAGTATAGTATAAACCACTATTTTTAGAGTTTTTTATTTTTTAAAGAGAATTCAGAATTATAAAATAAAATTAGAAACCATACAGAATTTCACTAAACAAAATAATAGGAATTTGCCAATGAGTTGTATTGCATGTTATCTTCAAATTAGTTGTTTAGCTTACCAGATATAAACATGTAATATCGGGAAAAAGGGGAGGGTGTGGGGTGGGTGGGTGAGTATATAGCGCAGCATAAGTACCTCCCTGGCAAGCACAAGGTACTGAGTTCGGTTCCTGGTAGTGGTGGTGGGGAGTTATAAGAAATTAAAAAGGAGAAGAAAAAAAAAAAAAACCAAAACAGTAACTGCTCCTTTCAATAGACTAGCAGAAATCAGCAAGCTTGTTTTTAAAGATGTAGATGTTATCTACTTCTTTATATATACATAAATATTTATTTTTCTTTCTTTTGTTCTTTTTCTTATCCTTGTTTTTCCTTCCCTTTGAATAGATTCTTTCCCTTTCATAGCACCTATTGTACCTTTCAGATTTTATTTACTCTTTCAGGTTCTTACACTAATGCGACAATATGATGCTTGCACATGCTGGTCTCACTTCTGTCCTTTACCAGAATGGCCTTTTTTTTTTTTTTTTTTTTTTTTCCTGGCCAGCTCAGTCTACTCTGAGGGCAGGGCTGGCACAACATGTACCTGGGGTCGAACCTTGGTCCCCTGCACCTGCTTAAGCTTGCCTAAGCAGGTGCTGTAGACCACTGAGTTATCTTGCAGGCCCCACCAGGATGGTCTTTAGTTGTATCCATTTACCTATAAAAGCCTTGTGTTTATCTTTTTTTCATAGCTAAATAGTACTCCATTGTATAAAAATACAATACCTTTTTTATCTGTTCGTCTGTTGATAGATATCTGGGTTGTTTTCAAGATTTAACTATGACAAATTGTGCTGCTATAAATATGGATGCTCTATCACTGTGGTATGGATATTTTCAGTGCATTTAGAAAGATGCTCAGGAGGGGAATAGCTGGGTTTAATGGGACTTCCAATCCTAGCTTTTTGAGAAGTCGCCACGCTGATTTCCATAGTGGTTCTCCCATTCCACCCTCCCAGCAACAGTGGAGAAGGGTTCCTTTCTCCCCACTGCCCCTCAGCACTGGTATAAACCATTATTAGCTACTTCCTTACCAAAGATATTTTCCACCATGATGTGATGAATCCTACAGTCCAAATATATAAACTAGATAGGAGGAGAACTTGACCTGCACCCTCATTAGGCTGCTGAAACAGCATAGCAGTGCCCTGTCTCGTAGCTTGGCACATCATCCCTTTGTGCCTTGTGGAGATACTTTGTGCCTTAGTTCCTTTGTCTGTGAAATGGGAATAAAAATAACACTCATCTCATGAGGTCATGAGAAAGTTGAAGTGAGTTAATGCACATAAAGTGCTCTGAACAGCACTGGGCATGCGTGACAAGCACTGTGCTTGGGTCGTATCATAGTGGCCTCTTAGCATTGCCTTGGCTTTTGGCCTGTAGTATCCATCAGCTACTGAGCTGTTCTGCAAACATCACAGAACAGCAGTGTGCTTTACTGGGCCCTTTACTACAAGAATATCCTCATGGGTGATGTTTATCGTGTTTCGCAGTCTTTCTATGGAAACAAGCCACTTCTGTCTTGCCCAGGGATAGCAATGCCTCTTCTTGGTATTCAGTTTGCTTTTCTCATACTGATCTGGCATCTTTTAGCTGATCATGCTGCAGTTTTTCATGGGCTGTTAGAGTGGGTCTAGATTTTCCATCCATGTCTAGAACGTGTTAAGGACAGTCTGGCTACATTTTGTATGTCAGCTTATGATTTGTTTTGCCAGCTAGTGCAAAAGGCTGCACCTGTGGGTGATTGTATGTATAGACTTTTTTTTTTTTTTTTGGCTGAAGGGTTGTTCTAAATATGTAGCTAGCAGCTATTGTCCTTAGCAGCCATCAATGGCTCAGAGGAAAGAGAACCTACAGGGAAGCCACCTGAGTGGTCCCCTAGGGTCCCTCACTGGCAGGGCTGAGATTACAGGCTAGGCTTCGGTGACATAGCCACAGTGTGGAAGTCTAAAAGCTGCTAGACTATAGGGACCCCGGAGTACGCAGCATGCCTGGAGAGCACACATGGGTCAATAGTTTTATTGGGCCCAGAACATTATCCAAATGGGTTTTCCATGGAGAGCTTTAATTGATACACTTGAAGCAAGCAGGCATTAAGTCCAGGAGAGGACCAGAAGGTGTTCACTGTAAGTTTGCAGCAAATAGTCTGAATGATTTCTTTAAAGGAAGTGGTAAGACAGGAGGGAGCCCAGCCTGCTCAGCAGGAGAAACACTTCTGAGTTGTCTCTGGTTCCAGGTGGAGCCATTCTGGTGGAAGACAGCATTAGAAACTGGGTTAAGGGAGACTGAACTGTGCTTCTGATAGGGAAAGGTGAACTTATATTTAAAACTGAATGCCAAAGTCCTCACTACAGGGACATACTGCAGACCACTTGAGTACCGCACAAGGCCTGCGGTGGCTGGCTGGAGTCTTGTGGGATCTACCATTTGGGTTTCTCTCCTCCATTGCCCACTGGAGAAGTGGCACTGCCAGTGCTAGAAGGCTCCACACCCATGTTGACGGTGATCTCGTGTGCACAGTAGCAGTTGGATGCACACGTGTTTTGCTGTTCTTTTTGCCCACTAAAATCCACTATCATGAGTTCTTTAACAGGGGAATTTGACCTGCTGCTGAGAGTTGTTTTCCTATCTTTCTTTGCCAGGTTCTGAAAAAAATGTAGGTTATGACATATCCTTGGACGCTAGTCAGACAGTGAGGGCTCCTGGCATATTAATTAATGTAAAAACAATAAACTTGCATGGACAAAGAAGTCAGTTGTGATTGTGAAGGCCCTTTGTCTGTGGCATGAAAGCTCCCTTAACAATGGACAAGACAGCAGCTTGAGGGAGGCTGGACTACAAAGCAGTGGTGTCTCAGGAGGCACTGTGCACCATCTAGATGGTGCCTGGCACGGCAGTCCTGGGGAGGGCCCGCTGTGCTCCCAACAGCCAGCCAGTCTTCTCTCTTTAGGACTCGAGTGTGAAGGCCTCAGTTGCTATTTCTGCTTGAGGACCGAGAAGGGTTTGCTCCTTGTTGACTTCTTGGCAGTGCCTTGGGAAGGGGTGTAATGAGGCAAAGAGAAGGTATCTTTTCTCATGGCAAGAGAAGCTGAAATTTAGGGAAATGAGTTTGGGAGCTGGCAAGCCAACCCGGGGCCTCTCTGACTGGCTCATCTGCACAGTCGTTTACTACTGCAGGTAGCTGACACTTGCATCCTGAATATGGGAGCATGGGCATCAGTACAGAAGCCCAGAAGATGAGGGGAGTTCTTTCCTCATTTAGTAAGAAGATCTACTTTTCGGACCTCTAACCCTCTGGGGGGCAGCCTTCCATCCAGCGTGGAGGAAGCCAGAATTGTTACTGGGTCCAGCTTAGTGGCATTAGCAGCTCCTCCTCTCCCCCATGCCCATGTCTGCCAGACACATCCTAGAAAATGACAGCTCCTATCTTTATCTCAGGACATTTTATGTTCCGCCTGTCGTCTGCCATCTTGTACCCTCTCTCTTTTCTTCTGTAGTTTCTGGCTACTTTGCAGTTATTGTGTTTTTCTGTCTACTTAGTTCTTAGAGGAGCTCTGGCTGCTATTCAGATTCTTCTCTAGGTGCTTCGTTCTAGCTTACTTCTTTCACCGGGAGCACTACAGAAACACAGGCTGCAGCCTGACTGCCAAACACTTGTGAGAAGCGGGGCTGGGTGGGAAGGGTGGTCCAAGTAGATGAAGGGCCTCGTGCTTGACATCACCCCGCTCCTTCCTCCCTGTTACTGTGGTGTTCAGGATGGGCCTCCTTGCTATGAGTTGTGCCTTGACTCTGGAGAACCCTGGTGTGAAAATTAGGAGACACCAAGATCTCGCAGCAGATTTTCGTGTGTAGTTTGTTGGGGGAATAGTACCAGTTCCCTGGTCTCCTCAAAGAGCAGACCCTTCGTGCTGTGTTTCTAGTAAAACCAGACCCAGCATGTCCAGTCAAAGCAAGCCCTGCTGGTCTGGAGCTCTTTCAAGGCCCTCCCAGCCAAGGGTGAGGTCATCAGGAGTGGTTGCACCATCTTGCAAGGCACACCTTTCAATGGCATGTGGTCTCGTCCTCCTTGCAATGATTTTGAAATCTGGTTTCCTGTTCTGATGCCTAGTTTTTGCACACATAATCGGTGGAACTGTCTTCCCAAATTACATACTTGGTGCACTTCATTTGGAAGTTGATACTATTTCTCCATTATTCTAAGTGTATTCTCCCTACTCTTTAGTCCCAGGTAAATCACCATGGTAACGAAACCTATCAGGAACGCCTGGCACGTCTAGAAGGAGATAAAGAGTCTCTCATCTTACAGGTGAGTCCTTTGGGTGGGACACAGCTTTACCTACCATCTCCAGCTCGGTAGCTTCCATCAGTGGGAGGGAAGCACAGAGGAATTACTTTGTTGGAATTTTCTGACGTCAAAGTGTGTGTTTTTCAAACAAGCTTTTCTTGAAACAAAGCAGAAACAAAGCAGAACTAGAAGCATAACACAACCACATCCTTGGCTTTGGGGAGCTGTGAATTATTTATTTATTGTGCACTGCCCCTGCTCACTGGAAGCCTTGTTGCTAGGTGAATCATGGTGCGAAGAATGAACAATATGGGGCCCTGTCCTCCTCCAGGAACCCCGAGTCTTGGGCGGGAGATGAGATCTATCCTCGTGTCACTCATGAAACAGCCATAAGTGATAATGGGCCTAAGGGTGAACTGCCAGCATCAAGTCCAGAGAATCTGAAACTGGATCTACACTTGATGCCAAAGTCCCTGGAGCTGCTAGCGCGGACAAAGCCTCTGGTGACTCTTGCTTTGCTGAGAGGAACTCTAAAACCTGGCATGGAGAAAGCCAAAGAGACTTTGTCATTTTTGGAAGCCTGTGTTTTTCGACAGGATATGTAGTTGAGTGTGCTTGTTCCCCTTTGGTACTGGGAATTGAATCCGGGGTCTGTGCACTAGGATACATCTCCAGCCCTCACCCCCACCCAGTCAGGGTCTCCCTAAGTCATTTAAGTGCCTGGGCTGGGCTGGAATGGCTGCTTCAGCCTCCCAGAATGCTGGTATTAGAGGCATACAGCACCTCAGGTGGCTAAGTTAGGCCTTCTCACAGAAAGATTGATGCTGCAGTAGCTCTTTGCTGCGTTAGCTCTCAAGTGCCAAAATAAATTTATAATCACTTACACAAATCTACTATATATCAGATATTAATTAACATTTGGAGCATATAAAGATAAATATCCTAGTCTTAGCTCCTGCAGAAGCTCAGAGGGTGAGGAATAGGACTGGCGATGGGAGGTAAGGGAGCAGCCGGAGGCCAGACCCCTCCTGCCCTAGGATGAGGACTTCAGTTGGTGTCAGCGGGGGCAGGAGGTGGCAGCGTGGTTATTGTTTTTCCTTCTTAGCTTATTTATTCTACTTCTAAAATTTTATATTATAAATATTAAATTAACCAGTTAGAAACTTTAAAAATTCTGAAAGAATCTTAAATCACTTAAAGGAGAAGATTACCATTTTAATCTTTTCCTAGTGGCTTTTCCCTCTGCCCTGCTTCTATTTTAAACAGTTGAGCTCACACCGAATGTATAGTTCTGTACTCCAGCTTATTTTATTCAGTTCTTTGATTCTAAAATCATAAAATAATTGAGTACCATCAACTTGTCTGTCTGACCTAGTTTTACATGCCGGCGATACAGCTGTGTTGAATATGGACTAAATCTCTATTCTATTACTTAGGGACAGGAAAGAGGAGGAGGAGGAGGAGGTGATAGAAGTGGGAGGGAAGATGGTTTCCAACAGTGTTAAGTACTGTGGAGAAAAAGCCACATAAGGGCTGGTCTGAGACCCTCCCTAACCAGAGGGCCCAGGGAAGGAGCCACACCGATACCTGGCCAAGTGCTTTCTAGACACAGAAGGTGGCCCACCCAGCACACACTGCGGCAGGGCCAGGGGCGCGCTTAGTGTGTGGTAAAAACATCAAGGGACCATTGTGTCTGGAGTCTTGCTGTGAGAAGGGGGATGGGAACCGCTTAGAGAAGTAGCAGGGGCCAGCTTTTATAGCACAGATGTTTAGAGGGATGTGTAATTTGAAACGCCATCCCGACGACATGATTAATGAAAAAGTATCCGATTTAGAATTTTTGCAGCAAACAATATGAAATTCAAACTTTTGCAGCAGGACCTTTCATGACTGAAATAATACATTCCTATTTAGAGAGGATTACAGTTTAATAAAGAAGACCTAGATAATAATGCTGTCTTTCCCATCCAGGCTTTAAACAGAAAGAAAACTAAACTCCTGAGGAATCCCTATTGCAATAATCCTCAGGTCGGGAAGCTATTTACCAGCCAAGCTGAAGTTGGCCCTAGTGACTTCTGTTCTGCCTGGGGCTTGTGGACTGGCTCTTAGCTGCGCCCCTGGGCTCCCTCCCACTTCCTTTCTACAGTGGGCTGTGGCGCTGCTTAGGCAGATCCTGAGCACCATGTAGCTAGTTCATAAATTCCCATAACAGCTAAGCTAGACCGAATTAACTGGAACCTTTGATCAGAATGTTTTCCTGCGTCTATTTGTAGAACAGGACATGTAGCAAAATCTTTGTTTCCAAGATTAAAAACATTTTTTATCTTCATTATGATACAATTTCTTTATGGTAGGAAATTATATCTTTTTAAAAGATTTTCCCCCCTTTTTCTTAATCCCTAGCTCCAGTACCTAAGATTAGACCTAGCATGTAGTAGGGGCTCAAAACATACTCATTTTTGTTGAATGAAGGTCATGTTTGAAGGTCTTTATATATTTTGTTCCAATTTTCTGTAGTTCATTTATAATACTTAGGGCTAATATTGGGGCTCTCAGGGCCGCTGCAGCCCTGAATGTCTTTAATCCTACATGTAGCTACACTAGGAGCTCTTGCTAGGGACTTTATTCCTCAGGGTACTACCAGCCTGCGACCTCCAGGTATTGTGCAATATCTAGGTGTTAATCCTCATGATGGAATTAACCATAAAACATCCTCCCGTCCAGGAACTCTGGGTCCCAGGGAACAGAACCCCCCACCCTAATCTTACTCTTTTTAAGTGGAGTTAGTAGTTGAAAAGGCCAGGGCTGCTGCTGATAGTGCTGGGGACTGAACAGCACGCAATAAAAACACAAAAAGCTCTGTTTAAAATAAGCCTGGTCCGGCTGGGGAGATAGCTTGGCGGCATTAACACCTGCCCGGCAAAGCGCAAGGTCCTGAGTTTGATCCCCGGTATGGTATGCCGTGCCGGACGGAAACCAGATGTGGTGGCACATGCCTATAATCCCATCACTAGGGAGGCTGAAATAGGACAATCACTGCAAGTCCAAACTATATAACAAGACCCTATATCCTAAATGATAATAATATTTAAAAAAAAATTTTTTTTAAAGCCTTGTTGACAGAAGGGGTTGTTGGTTTAAAATTGAAATGATAGTACACTGTGCATCAACATCGGGATTGTTTCAGTTGTTCAGCGTCTGAGTGCATAGAAGGGAAGGCGTGAGGTAGCCACGCACATTCAGGTGCACTGCTTTTTTTTTTTTAATTTTGTATTTATGTGTGTGTGTGTGTGTGTGTGTGTGTGTGTGGCCAGCTCAGCCCACCAGGGGGCGGGGCGGGCTGGCATGTGGTGCTGGGGGATTGAACCGCTGTCCCTGTGCTTTGCTTAGCTTAGCCTGTTCTAAGTAGGTGCTTTAGACCACTGAGCCGTCTCACCAGGCCCAGGTGCACTGCTTTTTAAACCCAAATTTTGTAACCCTTAGAGTGTATTTAACCAATCATATATGAGCTCAGTTCTTTCATTCTATTTCGGGTTCAGAATTAATTTTGAATAATCCATATGTAAACAGCAATGTCTAACCTAACATGTTCTCAAGTTACCATCAGTTGATGTCTACTTTGTTGTTTTTTGTTTTGTTTTTTTGTGGCCAGGGATTGAACTCAGGATCTGTGCTTGCCAGGCAAGTGCTTATTCTACTGAGTTATCTCTCTGGCCCTGATGTCTGCTTTCAAGAAACGCTGCATTCCCTTTCTCCCTTTCTGCATTTTTCTTCTCTCTCTCTCTCTCTCTCTCTAATAATTTTATTGAGAAACAAATAGCAATGAGATTTGCTATCTCTTTAAAAGAGAAGAAGAAGAAGAAAAAAAAGAAAAACAACCTGGAGCAGTTTGCTAATGAAGGTTATGAAAACCTTCATAGTATGTATTTGGGGCATAATCAAATGACTTACTGTAATTGGCTATTTATTGATTAATATTTCCAAGAGAATCTCAGAGTTCCTCAGAGAAATGAACTTTTTCCTGCCGTGCCTGTGCAGAGTGACTCCTGTGTACCTGGGACTTGGAGTCGTGTTTTGGCCTGTGAAGCACAAAAACCTTTCTGGAGCCAAGTTTTGTCGGTGCTAATGCATGCCCTTTACGTCCCACATTCCGTAATTGCTTCAAAACGCTGGCCTGATAGGTGAGCAGTCCTCACGCTCCTATGAGAGCCGTAAGGCCATTGGTTCATTTCCATGGAGGTTTGGACTGCTCTTCCCCATGAGGTGGCAGAAGCCTGGCAAGCCAGGTGAGATATGCCTTGAGGCCCGCTGCCCTATTAGAGGAAAAGGTGTAGGAGTCCAGCCCAGAGGCAGTGCTCAGCTGTTGGGCGCTTTGTATTTGAGTCTAGCGAGGGCAGGAACGTGACTGAAGTCATTCAGGCGGTGGGTGAGACTCCCTAGTAGGAAGGTAAGAGTCCACTTGGAGTTGCTTTTTTCAGGGCCTTTTCCTCCAGCCTCCACTCGCCTAAAGGAACAGCTGTGCCTAGCATGTGCGCTTTCTCTGCTCACCTGCTGCTGAGGGACTTCACTGCCCTGGAGCACAGACCTTATTCCTCCATTGTTATTTCCTGCACCAGGTGAGTGTCCTCACGGACCAAGTGGAAGCCCAAGGAGAAAAGATTCGGGACCTGGAAGTGTGTCTGGAGGGGCACCAGGTGAAACTCAATGCTGCTGAAGGAATGCTCCAGCAGGTAAGGGCAGGCGGGGCGGAAGGGCACCGGGCTTGAGGCGGCTCTAACGTTAAAGTCCCTTCCTGGGCGCCTGCTCCCTTTCCTGTGCCACCTGGAGGTGGGGTTGGCTGCTCTGCGCTCAGTGTTTAGACAGCAGGTGAAACCCGCCTGAACACTGAGGCCGGGAAGGGCTGGCCCACGCCAAATAACCTGTTGAGCTGGTTAGACAGATTTGCGGCTTAGATAGATTTTTAGGCGGCACTTTCTCCAGCAGGGCACGCTGAGCTCTGCCACCTGTGTCACCTTCATCTTATCATGAGAACCACAGTTTGCACGCCAGTGGCATTTGGAGTAGAAAGTCAATTCATCAGCTCATTTTCTGCTGCTTTCCTGCTCTACCTTTGTAGTTTTATAAAAATAACATCTTAACATAGTCAACACATGTGAAAATTAGAAAAAAAAAAAAAACACCTGCCTTTCTAGCATTCAAATAATGTCCTCTCCTTGTTTGTTTTTGTATTGTTCTTATGCGTACTCATAATTTAAAAAGCTGTCGTTCCACAGGCATGCAATTTGGGCCTCGGATTTATATGCTCAATATCGTGTCGTTACTCTTTCCTTTTTAACGTTTTGCTGCGTTGTCATCTTTATTATTACTTCTGGTAGTTTTATTGTGTGTGAATATATCATAATTGCCTTAGCCATTCTTCCTCTGAATAGCTTTACGGTGCTGTAAATACTGTGAATGAACTTCAGTTATCATAAAGGAGTATTGCCTTTGTATCACATCTTTGTAGAATCTTTTGAGAAGCTAATTAAATTTTTAAAAATTAAGCCACTTAATAGGCTTTCTAGAGTTAAATTGTGGTTGCATTTTCAGGTGTTCTAAAAATGAAGCCAGGCCAAAAGTTCATACGTGTGCTTTAGAACTCTTGATGGGGCACTTGGCCCATAAAATTCCTCAGCAGTTATTTAAAGAATAAGAGATAGTCCCTTAAGTGAGTAGATTCAGTTAGACAGCTGCTAGTCATCTTCTACCCCAAAGCTCCACTTTTTGGCATTGTCATGACCAGCCTGAAGTTCAAATGTTTCTTGACAGTGTAGTGATGAACATAGGCTTTGCATTTCATCTTGGGTCTAAAGACAGAAATCTTAGTTCTAGGTGGGTGCTGTGCCACTGAGCTACATCCCTGGCCCAGAAATCTTAGTTCTAGTGTTTGTTAGTTTTGTTTGAGTGCATTTGAAAACCTTTCAAAAAGGTAAGTAAATATTTTTATGCATATTTCCTCATAAAGACTAATTTCAGTATCCCAGAGGTTGCTGTTAATTATCTTTGCATGACCGTTTAATAAGTTACCCCAGTCTTGGCACCATTTAATTTTCTGTTTAGATTGTATGGCATTTGTCTTGCTCATGATATTCCCTAAAGATATGAGTAGCAACAGAAGTTGTTCCTTTTTTTTAACTGAAGCTTTCTTTGGAAGGCCCAGGAAAAAAAACTAGCTGCTGGTGGTGGTGGTGGTGGTGGTGATGGTGGTGGTAGTGTGTGTGTGGGGTGGGTGACAGGGCACCTTAACTGAGAAGAAAGCATTTTCACAGAGTGCATACAACAACAGTCTAGATTATATTTTCAGGTCTACATGGAGTATGTTTTTGAGTTGGAAAGGATAAAGGACAAAGGTGATGGTATGTTCTAAAAAAATTTTAAGCTATCAGGAAGATTTGAACACAGAACCTGTGAGAAAACTGTCAGGAGGCTGATATTTCAGGAGGTGGGGCTTGGCATGTGACAGCAAGGCCAGGAGGTCAGAAAATGGTGGCATTGTCATGCCTGAGACATCTGTGCTCTTTCCCTGGCTTTTCTTCTTCATCGCTCTCCATCTCTTTGTGGAGTATTTCTACTCTACAGAGTAGAAATGTTGTCAGAGTCTTGGGGTCAAGGATTCTGATGTAGGTCCCCAGCGCCATTGTGAGGAGAGTGGTTTGTCTCTTGACCTTATCCCAATGATGTCATTTGAGACTTTTTAAACAGCCTTAAGCTCCATGATGTATCCTGTTTATTCTGAATCTTCTTTCTTGTGTGCTATGAGTAAGGTACCAGGCTTAGATGGCTTGTGTCAGAAAGGTGGATGTCATGACTTAGTATATTTTGGATTATGGTAGCTCTTTATTTGTCACTTCTAGTTTTAAGGATATTTTTTTCTTCTTCTTCTTTTTTTTTTTTTTTACATATTTAGTACAAGGTCTACAGGGACTCACTACATAGTTCAGACTCATAGTGATCCTCTTGTTTTTAGCCTCCTGAGTGCTGGAATTACAGGCACGCACCACCATGCCCAGTCTCAGTTGCCCTCTCAGTGTGCCCCGGGGGCTGGCACAGCACACTGGGGATTGAACCTCAGTTCCCACACCTGCCTAAGCAGGTGCTTTAGTCCACTGAGCTATTTGGTCAGCCCTAAGATCTTGCTGGGTTTCAACAAGTCATTTTTATGCTGGTTAATATCTGCTATGTCTTCTCAGTCTTTCAAGGGTAAAATTTCTTGACAAATTCTGAGTTCAAATCATAGGCCACATTTGAACCTCAGCTACCACCTTGATGGGCTTGGTAATGCCAGAGCTTGAGCTACTGGGGGTGTCAGATGCAGATCTCAGCCTTGGTGTATGTGCTGAGCGCTGCTGGAGGCTGTTTGTGAAGACACTTTGTGCGCCAGAACACCGACTCAGTGCCATCTAGACTTTAGAGTATGTGCGTGTCCTCATTACTGGAGCTAGGCAGAGACTTGCCCAATTTGGCTGAGGTATCCTGGGCTGCAGGGCTCTTCATTTCTGGTGGCAGCAACAAAAATGACTCATGACCTAATGGGAGAGAATGAAGGCAAACAATCGCCTCTTCCTGCCAGTCTGAGAAACCATTCCAGCTCTGTGTCAAGCCTGGTCTATTGCTGTGAACACAATCCTTTGCTTGTGTGCAGCAGGGGCTTCTGACTGGGAACACACACCACACTCTCCCTGGGCATGTTGCACCCAAAGGCTCTGAACATTCAGGGTGTCTTGTCGCAGGAGGCACCTGCAGTTCAACTCCAGTTAACTGTGTTTGTAGCTCTAGTACTGCTAGACAGTCTCATTTTCATAGGGGCTAGAAATCTAGAAGTAAAGATTTTACATTTCTTTCTGATCTTGGTAATAAATTTAAATTTTTAAATACTACCATGTGTGTCACAGAATACGTATCTATTGGGCAAGCCTGGCCCATGTTCCTCTAATCCACAACTTCTAGTCTAGACTCTGCCCCCTGCACTGAAGGAAGAGCACCAGGAGACTTGAAAAATCTCTAACCTGATGAGCATAGCCCCAACTTTGTGCTTTAGTGGCCAAAAGGCCACCAAGCTGTGTCTCCCCTTAGCCGTTCTCCTGACCAGTGTAACACTCCCTGCACAAGCCCACAGGAGGGAGTTAGTCTTGGGCCAGGTATCCCTTGGCCTGGCCAAGTCCAGCCCAAGTGCTGATCTCATAGCTCGGAGCTTATTAGTCTACACATGATCTTACCCAGCCTCCAGAAGGAAAGAACCTGAAGACCCCTCTTGGGGTTAGACAGCCAAATTGGAACCAAGCAGAGTCAGCACAGGGGCTGGTGTACATTCAGCATGTAGATTGTGAACACCGCTGAGGGCAACTGCAAACTGTTTCTTGTTTGCAGCCCTGTAGTGGATATAGGAGGGGAGGGGGCAGCCTCTCAGGATTGCCTGTGGGAGCATCTTCTCGGATTATGGACTCGGACACATTGAAAGCATGTGCCTTTCCCAGGAGACCTTCCTCATTATGAAGAGTCATTTCTCAGGAAATGTGGAAGGGAATGTTTAAGAAGGGTGTAGCCTGAGGCCGTTTCTGCCAGCCTGACGTAGTCTGGGCAGCATCTCACAGCGTGCAGTTTTACTGTGTGATCTTTAAGCAGATCTGTCCAGCTGTACACAGAGGCCATTGGTACCTGAAGCCCAGAATTACACTCCAGCAATGCAGGTGTGGGCCAGCGACCTCTTCATGCGTGGCTCAGACCACGCCAGCACCAGCATCTCTGGGAGAAGGTCCTGGATCAGTTGGTATATTAGAGAGCCTGGTGGGTTTTCATAAGTGACCTACCTGGGCTCTCTGGAGCCTGATAGGTCTCTCTAAAGATGAGGTTCTCTGTCTGTGATCACTGAGCCCCTCCAGAGGGTGCTGAAGTCATGGGAGAAGCTGGTGGTACTCAGCAGATCCGAGTTTCTGCACTGGCCAGCCACATGGGACACTTTCCAGACACTGGCCATTTACAGATGTGGTCAACATCAAGATCAGAAACTGTGTTCAGAGTTCAAAGGAAGGTAGGATGAGGGAGGGGAGGATGCGGGGAGAGGAACAAAGGGCACTGACTTCCCTTTCTTCATGGGGACACCAACCTGCTCTAGGAAATCCTGGATAGCATAGACTCTGTTCGAACTTCCCACCTGGCCTGCAGCTTCACAGTTGGGTAACTGAAGTTCTGGCTGACTTTTAGGTAAGGGGTGTAGAGTGATAAATGTGGGTGGTTGGGCGTCACTGGACATGAGCTTCTGTAGGTGGCCCACTGGCTGTTGACCTGGGAAGGTCAACACACCAAGTTTTCTTACTCATAGACCATAAGGATGTCAACATGGGCTCAATATTACTCTTTACCCCTGCTAGAGTTGCAAAATTATTCCAGTTGCATTTAAAACAAACCATCACACTTGACCATTGTAAGTCAGTACACTGATTAATAGGCTATGTGGCCTGAGGCAGAGGTCTAGTGACTAGCTGATAACAGAAGAGATGTCTTGTCTCGAAGAGAACATAAGAGAACCACGGCACATGATCCAGCAGGAGCACAGGTCTGAGGAGACAAGACACTGAGTCATGAGAAGAATCCAGGCATTTCCCGAACATTCCCAGAGACTCCCTCGGGGAGATTTATGCAGCCCAAATAGCTAGTTTCTTCAAGCTTAACTTATTTGATGTTGAGTCTCTAGATCACAGTGAGGAACCCCCTTTTACTGGTTCAGCGAGATGATTTGGGCCTGGCTCTGGATCCTGCTCCAGTTCACTGTGACCGCCTCTTCTCCGCACAGAGTTACTCATGAACTACATTCCTCCATGAGGCCCAGCCCTTTGACTTCAAAGGGCAAAAGGATGTATTTTTCCTTTTAAGTCCTTTCATGGGCCGTTCTTTCATTTGGTTTCAGATTGCCAGTCTGACTGCACTTCTCTGTCATTGATCAGTAATTCCCTGGGTCATATTCCAACACTAAAAATGGAGGTAATCACTTCAAGATGTGGCTTTTTAAGGAAGAGAAAGGCAAACTTTCTTTCAGCTCCAGGCAGACCTAGAGCTTTGGAGAAAGGAAATGGGTTGCTCTGAGATGTAAACTTTGTTTCATCTATCAGAAAGGAGATGTGTTTGTCCTTCTGGAAGAGATTAGTAGTAGTGGTAAAGGAAGAAGGGTGAGTGATAAGTTCTGCCACTGTTTCTTTCTAAATCTTTATTACCCAGTTTCATGGCCCTTGACAGTAAGTAAAGGAAAGCTTTTCTATACCCCTTCCCTCCTCATCCCTGCCCTTTGTTCTTTAAAAGATGAGCAACCTCAAAACAGGAGTGGAAGCAGAATGGGACTTAGAAGCCTCTCTTAGCCTTAGCCCCACTCTTCTCCACAACCACCTGGTAGCTGCAAGACTCCGGGAAATTCTCAGCAGGATCCTACCCTGACATCAGAATGCCTGAGCAGGCAGCAGGCATTGCCTGGCAAGGGAGTCGGTGCTCCAGGGAAGCAGGCCGGATCCAGGGCTGACTCTTGTGTTGAGTGTGTGAGCTAAGGGCTCACATGTGAATGTTTTCTTTAAAGGGTAGAAAGAATGAAGACAATGCAAAGAAGATGGAGAGAGAGAAAAAAAAAGAAATGTCAGGAAAATTTGGACCAGGGAAGTGGCAGTAGGAAAGAACAGCTTACACCAAGTCAGTGTACGAAAGTTGGTTAACAGATGAGAAGTGTGAGTTGCATCTAAAAATTTGGACATTGACTCCCAGAAGCTACTTCTGTATCTTACTTGGTAGAGGCAGAAGCTAGGTTCCAGGCAGACAGACAGTATCTTGCTGAGGAATAACAGGAAAAAGAGGCAATAGAGGATAGATTATTTTGTAAGAGCATGGTTGTAAAGTGGGGAGAGAAGGGATAAAGAGAGGAGAGAGAGAGAGAGAGAGAGAGAGAGAGAGAGAGAGAGAGAGAGAGAGAGAGAGAGAGAGAGAGAGAGAAAGCGTGTGCTTGCCAACAGAGGACATGGGAGTTCATGGTGGTAACTTGAAGGGCAGACAAGGTCAAGAAAGAAGTCTCTTTAGAATGTCAGAAATTTGATCATGTTTATAGCCTGAGGAGTGGAAGGTGATGGTAAGGGAGATTAAATGCCTGTCAGAACAGATGATTGATGGTCTTACCCTAAACTAACACAGAGCTGGGTGGGAACTTCCTCAAAGGCAGTACAGAGGTGAGGGGAGGCTAGAGCCCTGTGCCTGGGAGTCATTCTGAGTTCCCAGCTAAGGGAGAAGTAAGACCACAATTCAGAGGACAAAGCCAAAGCTCCTGCTCCCCATAAAGGTAACTTTAAATTCATCAAATTGTGTGAGGATACTCAAAGAGCTCAGGGACAGATAGCCAGAGACAGGAAGGTCAGTCACCTGGGGCCATTTAGGAACAGGTTCTGGAAGCCTGTACCCTTTGCTGCATGCTCTTTATGTGCCTTTTGGAAGCTCTCTGGGCCAGGGGACTGTTCTTCAAAGTGAAAAATTTAAATAGATGATGGTAATATGCAGTATGGCAGATTAGCCTTGGAAAAGGACTGTACACTCACTTTATTTAAGACAGAGATTAAAGAGATGCAAATGAGATGATTTTGGAAGACTTTGAAATAGAACTTAAGTTCAATACATGATTTTTTTTTTTTTTTTTTTTTTTTTTTTTTTTTAGGAGGAGAGGTTATTTGAGGAGAAAACAAGGC
>NW_004524910.1:1048899-1052437 GCF_000260255.1 Octodon degus
TGTCTTTTCAGTAAATAGGAGGAGAGGTTATTTGAGGAGAAAACAAGGCCATTGTGGGGTTTAGAAGAGATGTGGAATAATCCCTGAAGGGAATCAGCCAGTCATGAATCCAAGATTTGCAGGGCTCAAGATTTGCAGGGCCTTGTTGGAAGAGCCGCTGTAATCAGATAGTGTGGATTTGTATCAAAGTCATTTGGCATTATTAGATGTCTTACTAGCAGTTCTCAGGCCACAGGGAGAGGAAACTTCAACAAAAGACGATGAGATTTGTCCCATCTGGCTTCTTGAGACCAGTGCTTATCAGATCTGGGGGCTAGGTGAGCTGGGTGAAGAATTTTTGGTACAGATAGGCAGACTATGGAAATGACTAGCCTCAAGTTATGGGGAAGATAGGGAGACAGATATTGCTTAAGAAAGGTGATAAACCAGGAAAACAGAGAGTTATTAAGTAACCAGTGGCTGGGGAAGAAGAAATTCGAGGTTGAGTGAGTAAGTGGGGCAGTGGCAAGGTCAGAAGGTTGTGGCCAGAGGAAGGAATTTCAGAGCTGGAGATCTTAGAGAACAGAACAAACATATTCCTGGGTAAAGATAAAGAGCCGAGCTGTGGCTGTGCAGCTGAGCGGCTGGAAGGAAGTGGAAGCAAAGGCTGTGAGAGCTGAAACCAACGTGAAGCTGAAGGGTTAACGAGGTGGATAGTGAGCTGTGGAGCCATCAGCAAAGATGTTGAAGCTGCTGAGGAGACGGAAAGCACCTCAAGTATGTAGAAAAGCTATTGGTGAGAAGACAGATGCCTCGTAGGGAGTGGGGGACTATCTTGCTCTAGATTGTGACATAACTGAATGGCACTCGCTGCCTTAGAGTAGAAGGTAGAAAGGGATGATCAGGGGGGACAAATTGTGGTCAGAAAGCTGTCCTGAAGAAGGGAGAGAGGGATTCTGCTAGCTGTGTTTGTTGAGAACAAAGTGTTCCCCAGTGCTGGTGACTGGTAAGAGGGAGTTACACGGTGCAGAATCCAGGAGTCTGTTTATCTTGGAAGTAGAAGGATCAATAAAGATGTAAGATATTTAATTCCTGTTAAATTATGCATTTTAGAAATTCTAGTACAGAGTAGTATCTAGGAGCCCTGCAGAGCCTGGGGATCAGAAAGAATAGTTGAATTGAAAGGACCTCTGGAGGCGGACTCTTAAGGACTAGGACAGTAATTGTTAATGACAAAGTTGAGGGGAGAAGATCATGAATGATAGAAGCTCATGTTGATAGAGGTAAGCAGGGAGAGAGTAAGGAAAAGCTTTATTATTAGTGAACTATAATGAATTAATCAAGCTCAGGTTTCTAATTAAAACTGCAGTGTGTCTAACCGGAATGCCGACTTGGACTGTTAGCATGACCAATTCGAACACGGGCATGACTAATGGAAACAGCTATTGGAACCAATTACAATATTATCCTCATCACTTGGAACTTTGGAATGACCAGTTACAACCTGGCAATTAAAACAGCAAGAGGGATTTTTGGCAGTAGTGGAAATAGAGTGGACTCATAGGTTGGAAGGGAGAAAGACGGATCCTGAGGTTATTCTGAATTCTACCAAAGCAGCGTTTTGAGTGCTCGTCTGTCGGCAAACTGCATGAGTATTATCCTAAGATGCTCAAGTTGTCAGCGGGGGCTGTGTTTTTATTGGTCACATCCTTTGGTGCTGGAATGTATATGAACGAAATCTCATAGAGGAATTTTTTTCTTGGGATTCAATACTCTAATATACATTATACTTCATGTCTAGCTATTCATAATACTTTGTGGTATAGTCTTCTATGGTTTTCTTCTTTTTTAAGTATTTAGTACAGGGTGTATAGGGTCTCACTACACAGATCAGACTTGTAGTGATCCTTCCTGATTTTTGGTCTCCCAAGCACTGGGATTACAGGCACTTGTGACCACACCCAGTTTCAATGCTGTCTCAGCATGCCTTGGGGGCAGGGCCAGCATGACAAACCAGGGATTGAACCCCTGGCCCCTGCATGTGCCTAAGTAGGTGCTTTAATCTGCTGAGCTATCTGGCTGGCTCTTTATGGTTTTCTTCTTGTAATTCTGACTTCAACTTCTTTGCCTATCTGCTTTAATTTTTGTGATTTATTTTTGAGCTGGGAATATCTATTTTGCAAATTACTTTAGATCAGTTTTGGAACAAGACAGTTAGGTGAAGGAAGGGAGATACAGAGAATGGGGGTAGGAATGTAGGAGAGACTAAACAAGGTTGTGTTGGGGGAGGATTAGATCTTAAAGTTTTAAATTCTCAAGACTAAAAGAAGTGGTTGTTTCTGTGTGTCCTAACCCCTGGGGTAAACTGGGCCGTGATCTGAAAGGGTATTTCCTGGGCTCAGTGAATGCTGATTACCCTTTGAAAACATGTACTTTTAAAGTTTCCCCTTAAAAAATTCTTGGAAGCTTTCTCCTCATTTGGGAAACAGTCTGATACTTTAGACAGAACTGAGTTCTGGATTCCAACATCCTGCTTTGAAAATTAACTGTTCATGATTAGCATGTGTCGTTGGCCAAAAGCTCTGTTTACGCCCTTCAGGCCCGTTTCCTCGTCTGCAGAATCAGGACACTAACATTACTGCCAAATCCCTGTGAGGGTTTCTTAGGAAGATGATATATGTAAAAGCACCCAGGAGTCAGTCAGCACATCCCAGTTCTTTGTTATATTGGACACATCCATCTGCCTCACCCCTTATAGCCAAGCATTCCACAGTCCTGGCAGCGTGGCGCTGCTGCCTCTGCCCTAGCTTCTGCCCCAGTGTCTAGCTGGGCTGGCTCAGGAAGGGCTGTCCTCCCCCACCCAGCTTCAGCAAGGTCATGTGCTGAGGCCCTAGATACCTGTCCTTTCAGCGTAACCCATCCACGGCTTGTAGCCCACTTTTCCGAGATACTGATGACCTCTGGCCTGGAGAATCACATATTACAAATCAAACCCTCTGTCCTATGTGGTTTGATTGATGATCCGAGGACAATTGTAAATTAATGAAATTAGAGCTGTTGAGTCAGGATGTTGAGGTCACTGTTCTGGTACCAGGGGTGTGTTGCCCAAGAAAGTAGAAAATGTTCAGACGATGGCAGGATATTGTTTGTTTTCCATCTGTTCCTTTGGTCTCGTTGCTCTGCTGGTTGCCATGTACATTTTCCTTGCTGCAGGGATCTGACCACCACATGACATTGCCATTTACCACGGAAAGAATTGGGAAAGTTGCCTTGTACTTAGGGAAATGCTTTTGGTTTTTGAGGTCCTTTATAATTTTCTTGCTTATGTTTCATAAGCATATATTATATGCATATATATATGTATATATGTATTGTTTGTATGATCATGTTTGTAGTACCTGAAGTTTAAAATGAACATAACACAACTTGTTTCTTTTCTTCTTTAGAATCCCTTTCCTTTCTCTCTCCCATCTCCCCTTTTAATTCCTCTTTTCCTACATTCATTCCTGTTGATATTATTAATCTTAGCTCATGATCATAGCATATGATCTTTACACAT
>NW_004524910.1:1052537-1065067 GCF_000260255.1 Octodon degus
TATATATATATATGCCAGAGAGATAGCTCAGTGGTCCAAGCACCTGCCTGGGACACACAAAGACCCAGATTCAATCCCCAGTACCACATTCCATGTCAGCCTTCCAGTGAGCCAGCCACCGAAACCAGTGTGGTGGTGCATGCCATAATCCCAGCACTGGGGAGGCTGAGACAGGAGGATCACTATGAGTCTGAGCTGTGTGGTTAGAATGGGGGGAAAAAAAGTCCCATTATTATAGTGGTGGCAGAACAGTTCTCATGTGTGTCCCTCAGTGGCCAAATTGTAGTTTCGGTGTAGCCCAGGAAAGAGCCAGCTCACATACTGAGACTCATATATAATCAACCCCCAAAATATTGAATCCCCACTATGTGTTCTAACCCTCATTCACTGTAATGAAGTGAATTATAGTGGTAAAGACTGGGCTGAGGAGCACTGATTTAGCCCAAGATGTCCTCTAGAAATTTTGGTTTTTAAGAAACATATTGTTAGTGTAAGTTTTTGTTTTTTCTGGTAGAGAAGACCTGCTGCTTTGCCTTAGAAACAGCAGTGGAGAAAGCAAGTTGGTTTTTTGAAAGGGAATAAATACATTTATTTTTCTCTGGGGAATAATCAATCATGGTTTCCATTGGGGAAACACAGTTTTGAAAAATGTAGGTCACATTGTCTTTGAAAGCACAATAGAATATCAAAGGCTGTGATATCCCCAAGTGACCAGTGTGCACCCAGGCCTATCTCTAACAGACGCGAGTCTCCTACGCAGCAGGGTCAGTTCTGAGCTGTGCAGAACCCAACCTCAGACATGGCCTTCTGTGCTCTAGGTGGAGCCAGAGCTGCCCTTGTTGCTGCGGTGGTTTGTGATTTTGAAATCTGTCTTTGCTTGCAGGAGCTGCTAAGCCGCACGTCTCTCGAGACCCAGAAGCTTGACCTGATGACTGAAGTGTCTGAGCTGAAGCTCAAGCTAGTTGGTATGGAGAAGGAGCAGAGAGAGCAAGAAGAAAAGCAGAAAAAGGCAGAGGTGAGTGTGACGCTCCTCCGCATGCAGGAGCGCGGAGAGGACCTGTGCTGTCCTGAGCTCAGGCCTGGGAGCCATCCTGATGAGGCCTCGGGCCGTCGGGTAACCCCAGGCCTGGCAGCTCCTGAGGGCAGAAGTCTGGGTGCGCTACAAACACGAAGATCGGTTAGCATCGGGTTATTGGATTTAGCTGTGGCTGCACATTGCAGCAGTGCCCAAACCACTCAGTGTTGGCCTAAGGCTTTCTCCTTCCTCAAACTGCTGACAGGGATGAAAAGGGAAGCGGGAGTGAGGAAAGCTTCTGACGAAACGTGGAGCACACAAGATGACTTCTGTACGAACCAAGGTGATAGATGACCTTCTGCTGTGATAAAGACACATTTCCTATAGGCCACTGTCACTCTGCCAAGGAGCTGAGCTTTTTTTAAACATATATGTCACTGACTCAGATGGAATCCTTGAATTATGTGTTTCTTTACTCTTGATATGCCTTATAGATGAGCCCATATGTATATCTTTTCTAAAAGAATTTGTGTGTGTGTGTGTGTGTGTGTGTGTGTGTGTGTGTGTGTTACTGGGGATTAGAACACAAGGCCTTTGCACTGAGCTACATCCCCTTGGTATTTATTTTTTATTTTGACAAGGGTCTCAGTAAATCATTAAGTTGCCCAGGCTTGGCTTAAGCTTTTGATCCTCCCGCCTCAGCCTCTCAGATTGCTGAGATTATAGGCATGTACATGCTACCATACAATACCCAGCTTTGTTTTTTGGTGCTCCAAAATTATTGGCTATGGCATACCAGTTTCTTTTTGGGATAAACATTTAGAGAATTGTAAGTTTCATTCTATTGGCTAGTATCTTGTTGAGGAATTTTGCCTCTTTGTTTATTGAAGAGATTGGCCTATAGTTCTCTTGTTTAGTTGGGTCTTTCTCCAGTTTGGTGATGAGAGTGAAAGTGGCTCCCATAATTGAATTTCAGAGCACTCCATCTATTTCAGTTTCTTTGAACAGCTTGAGGAATATTGATGAAATGATATCCTTAAGGTTTTTGAGAAATTCATCAGGTACTGAGCTTTTTTAAGTTGGTAGCTTCTTTCTTTATTTTTCTAATGTATTTAGTACAGGGTCTCATTACACATATTGGACTTGTACTGATCTTCCTGTTTTCAGCCTCCCAAGCGCTGAGATTACAGGCGCACACCACCACACCCAGTCTCAGTCACTGTCTCAGCGCACCCCAGGGGCAGGGCCAGCATGGCATGCCGGGGGTCAAACCTCAGTCCCTGTGTGGTGCTTTAGTCCTCTGAGCTATCTGGCTGGCCTGGTAGCTTCTTTATTACTGAGTCAATTTCATTGCTTGTGATGGGTTGTTAAGTACATTTCTGTCTTGTGGGTTAGTTTTGGTAGTTTGTTTATATCTAGGAATCTCAGTTTCTTCAAAATTCACTACTTTGTTGTAATATACTTTTTCAAAGTAGTTACTGTCTTTTGGATTCTCACATTGTCTGTTGTGATTTCAACTTCATCATTTCTTTTTTTCGAATTAAGTTTCCCAGTACCATTTAGAAATGCATAATGATCACATTCATCACAGAGAACTTGTACCTATACATGATATAACTGGGTCCCTTTTTTCTTTCCTGTTCCCCTTCCTTTAATCTCTCTTCTCCTCATTTACAAAACTCTTATCCATTTTATCTTTATTTACTCATTGTTTTCTTTTCCCTTCTTTCCTTCCTCCCCTCTTTCCTTTTGAACAATTTCTTACTTCACAATATCTATTCTGCATGTTGATTCTTATTTACACTTTCAGTTTCTCAAACCAGAGAGGCAAGGCAATATTTCCACGTGAGTATCCAATTAATTTCACTGAAGAGGATGGTGTCAGGGTGCACCCACTTAGCCAGAAGTGTCTCGTTTATCCTTGTTCCTTGAGTAGTTCTCCATTATATATATATTTTTAAAAAACACATCTTTGTAATCCATTCATTTGTTGATGGCCATTTGGGTTGTTTTCAAGATTTAGCTATTACAAATTGTGCTGCTATAAACATGGATGTGCACATAGCACTGTGGTCTGATGCTTTCAGGTCTCTTGAAAAGCTACCGAGAAGAGGAATGGCAGAATCCAATGGGATTGTGTTCCTAGTTTATTGCGGAATCTCACACTCATTTCCACAGTGGTTGTACAAGTCTGTACTCACATCAGCAGTGGAGAAAGTTCCTTTTTCTCCAGTCTAAGGTGCAGAGATTCAATTCAAAGCCATGTAAAAAAGAAAAGGGAGGCGATAGAGTTAGGCTACACAACTTGGTAACAAAGTTTAAAAGTGCAAGGTTGAAGAAGTGCCTTCTAACTAGATCAAGCTGATCTCGCGGCATCACTAGTGGTTGGTCTTATGGCCCTTGGTTCTGCTTTTCCCTCATCTTCAGGGGGACTCTCCTACCTGGAGACTGGCCAGCCATTGGTAGGTCTGGACCGGTGTCCTGGCAGCGCCTGCAGAGATCATCTTTTTCAAAGTTCCAGCAGGAGCGCCAGGATTGCATCTCATGGGCCAAACTCGCGTTGGCTGCCTGCATCTGCGCTGGCCACTTCTGTGGGGCTCTTAGGTGGGGTGTGAGAGAGCCAGTGCGTCAGGGCAAAGATGTGGGGCACAGAGGCAGGGAAACTCGTTCCCTGTGTAGGAAAGTCAGGAAGCAAGGTGAGCTTTTTTGATTGAATTTTTTTTAGGTAGGTGTTTATTTGTTTGTTTGTTTTTGGTGCCAGGGACTGAACTGAGGACTGAACCCTGGGCTTCCAGCTTACTAGGCAAGCATTCTACCACTGAGTCAAACCCTCAGCCCCGAGCTCCCACTTCTGGAATCTGTCCTACAGCAAGCATTGGACTATTTTTTCTTTTTCTCCCGAAGGACTGTTTTGCCATCTGGGGCTTTTTGCTGTTATTTTCGCTCAGGTTATTCATGCATGAGGCCCCACCAAGATTCTGGCCTCTGTCCTACCAGCTCGCAGCCCTTCCCAGTTGCTAGTGCAAATATTAGGTTTCCATGTGGAAGAATTTTGTGGGCTGTTCAAACCTGTGATAAACAGTGAGCAGCCACATGACCTGAAAATCCATTCCTCATTCCTGTAATTGAACATACTCTTCGCTGGCATGCTCAGAACCTCTCTGCTCCTATAGCTATCTGGAGCACCCGGCCTTAAGCTGCGAGTGCCGCTTAAGCCACACTCTTGTCACGTGATGGAAATGTTTATTTTGAGTCAGCTATTTTGCTAGCTCAGGTCACAGGGGTGGTAGCTGTGTGTATAAGAGAATGCTGCTTCCCTTCCTGTATTGCTTCTGGTTTTTTTTTTCCAGTGAATGTAGTTAGTGGAAGGGCCGATTGCTTGTGGTTTGGAAAAAGCAGGACCTTTTTTCCCCCTCTAATCAGACCTGAAATAAACTTCTTCAGTGTATCTCAGGCTTTATCCTCCAGTGCTATTTCCTGCTTCAGTGCAACGAGGCTGCTGTTAAGAAGGGCACTGCAGACTGCTCACCTGCTCTGGTCTGATCACACCGTGAGCCCATGTCCTGCTGCCTGTCGTGAGCTGTGGAAATGATTGCTGGTGTCATCCTGTAAGACCCGAGAGCTTGAAAGTACAGGTTCTTGATGGCCAGCACTCATCAGAAGAGGGCTGGTACTTGCCCACATGAGATGTTGGCCAATAAGGGGCCTTTGGTTTGTCTTCTCTCACCAACCTTTTGCAGGAGTTCTGGATCATTTCATGGTACCGAAGACTGACTCAATGAGATTTACTCCCCAAAAATTAGTACTGCAGAAAAGTAATTGACAGGGAAAGTACCTACTAGAATTAGGATGATAAGATGTGAAAGAGAGATCCAGAGACGAGGAAGAAGGCCTTTGTGGTAGCCAGATCAAGGACATGCTGATGAGAAGGATCTCAGAGATCTCACAAAGTGTCTGCCTTCCCAATGGACTAGAGGTGTAGGGAGTCTTCAACTCAATCCCACTGTGGGCCCAGATGGATTCTGAGACAGTTGTCAGAACAGCCTTTTAGGGGAGCAGGGAGCCAGAATGTGTTAGGAAATGGAATTGGCCCGATTGGTGAAGGATTTACGTGATTAGGCAGAGAGCTCAGCAGACTCTCGGATTGATTTCCTGGCAGAACAGGGAACGTCTCACAACCCAGGGGGTGGTGCTGCGCCACTTCTTTCTCCCTGTGGTCTGGACTTTGAAAGGGAGGGATTCTGATGTCTGTGCTTGAGCTACCAGAACAATTGGTTTGGGAACAGAATGAGGAGGGCTGGGGACATTGTATTTGCTCAGAGATGAGCTGACCTGACCTGATGAGGAGAGTTTTATTATTTTTGTTCTTATTTTATTAATTTACTTTTTAAAATTAGTATATGCAGTATATTCCTACAATTCAAAAATCAAGAATTCAAAAGGATCAAGGGGATAAGAACCAAGAGGTATTTTAGGAAAAGCGCTAATCCCCTTCCAAACCAACAACTGAGGTGAAACAGCAATTAGCCAGGACAACAAACCAGGCCCTATAATAACTTGGTGTACAAGGGAGTTTAACAGGGAGGGAAAGAGATATTTATTTATTTATTTATTTATTTATTTATTTTGTATTTAGTACAGGATCTTCAGGGTCTCACTATGTAGATTGGATTTGTAGTGATCCTCCTGTTTTCAGTCTCCCAAGCACCGGGATTACAGGCACGCACCACCACGCCCAGTCTCAATCGCCTTCTCACTGCCAGGGCACGCCGGGGATCGAATCCCAGCTACAGAGCTCTGCCTAAGCAGGCACTTTAGTCTGCTGAGCTATCTGGCCAGCCCCTGAAAGAGATATTTAGAAGACAGATCCTACAGGCAGCTTTTCTACTAAAGATTCATAGGTCTACAGTGACAGAGTTAGGACAACTTCTGGGTCAGGCTGAACAGTCCCATGTTGGGTGCTAAAATCTGTTACTGCTTAGTGTGCGTCTTTCAGTAGACATGGAAATTAAAACTGAGTACAAATTTATATGGAAAGAAAACCTTAATTGGTGAGTAAAAGGGAAGATAGGAAATGACTCCAACTTAAGCAGCTGGAGGGTATAGCCTCTGTTATAGGGCTATATAGTGAAAGTACTATACTTGTGTTCCAGCTAGTAGTCAGTTTGTTTTATATCTCCACATGATTTTAGACCTTTCTTTTTTAAATATAGCAGTCTTGGAGTTCGTTTCATACCAAGTACAGGAAACAACAACAAAACCATCCTCATTCATATTTATGTCTGCATATTTTCCACTATGTCCTAGTATACTTAACTAATTCTCTTTTGATGAATTTTCAAGTTATTTTCAATGTTTTGCTCTTACACATAGGGCTGTAGTGACTTGTCTTATGTATGAGGTTCTGAAAGTGGAGCTGATAGATCACAGGTGCATGCACTTGAAATTTTGGCATTTTTAAATTGCACTCTATAGACAGTAGAGGTTATATACCCAGGTTATACAACAGTGTTGTATTTAAGAGTGCCAGGACAACATTACACTGGGCATGAACGAAGGAGAAAACCAAGAACGCAGGATAATTGTGAACAAGTTTAACAGGTAAGAATGGGTGGACTGTGATAAGACTATGATTATGGGAGGTGCCCAGGAGTTTCACCTAGAAAAGAACCCTAAAAAAGAACTTTGATGATTGGCAAAGCAGGATTAATAAACAAAGTTAGCAGAGAATACAACACAAAACAGCCTCACCAATTGCAGCTTCAAAAATGTCATCTAGTTTTCATAATGTATAACAAAGAATGGAACAGTGTCAACCCATGGGAGGAAAACAGACAGGGTAAGAGAAGCTGAATGGAAATGAGTTACATACCAGAAAACACAACATGTGGTTAGGAAGAACGAAGGGAGAGGGGCCCAGGAGTGTTGGGTGTACCACACTGAGCTGGGGGAGGAAAATGTAGGCACTGCTGCTGCGCTGAGCAAGAGAGGAAAGAGACAGCAAGGGAAGGAGTGGAACAGTGAGCATTTGACTAACTCCTCTAAAAATCTCCAGCTGAATGCTGAAGTATTAGAAAGCTTGCTTGTCTATTTTTTTCACTTGCTTTTAGTCTACTTAGAGGGTAGAAGACAAAACTGGGCAAACCACTATAGCTCCACTTTTGAAGCAAAGGGAGAAAACTGGTTTATGAAATAGAAGTGGTAAGTGTTTTGAGAGTAAGTAGCCCTTCCTACTTGGAGTTCATGAAATCGAGGAGGAGAAAAGTACACGTAGGCAGAGGTGCCCTTTGGAAGTGTAGAAATAAAGAGGCCGGCGAGCTCTAGAAGAGAAGACAGCTCAATAATATGCAGCTGCTGAGAAAGAATATAGCTCACAAATAATGCCGATAATAAGGAAGGGCTTCATAGGACCCCGAGAGAAACCGGGTTCCAAAGGGACTTGTACAAAAGATAGAAAGGATGTTTACTAAGAATAAATAAACGTGCACCTGCATAACTCATGTTGAAAGGGAAAACCCCAAACAAAGCATAATGCTATAGACAATAGGAGGCCTTTTGTAAAGTTTGTTCTTAATAAGATCAAAGAAAGGATGGACTTGATTATTCCAGTACATCTGAAAAGTGAAACAAGTTAGGGCAGCCGTCCAAACACTGCAAGAATTTTAAGAAATCAGGGGCCGGGGAGATGGCTCAGTAGAATAAGTGCTTGCCTGGCAAGCATAAGGGTCTGAGTTCAATCCCCAGTTCCAGAAAAAAAAAAAAAAAAAAAAAATTAAGAAATCAGAAAACCAAGTGAGTTGCTAGATATCTGGAAACAAGCCATCCGCTCCTTGATTTTCAAAATTGCAAAAAGTGTTACGTGGGTTCTCTAAAACCTGGTCTGCTGCACCTGAGATGAACTTGATGGTTTTCAAGAAGCTAGAAGACAAGGTCCTGTCCACTAGGAGTTCATTGTATCAACTGCTTCATTGTTTGGCTACAGCGTGTCTTACAGCAGTAGACAGGTAGCATGCTTCCGTGAGGTGTTGCCAGAAGACTGCTCGGGATAGACTTCAGGATGAGATGGGGAAATACTGTGGAGTGCTGAAACAGGCCTAGGGATACCTCAATAAGTTTAGGCTCATGTGTACGTGTGGTGCATGCTAGATAGTCTACCTGCCCGTGGCTGTCGATGTTTGGTGTACGGAAGGGGGAGTTGACATGGGTATCCTGGACACATTATGATGAGGGGCTATGTCTGTCTGTGTGACTCTGTAATATCTGTCTCTGTTGTCACTTCTGTGTAAAGAGTTGTTCTGGGTGCTGAACAGTGTCAGCATGCAAGGATGGCCATTTAGTATGTCCCAAAAGAGTTACCAAGGGTTTGTACAAACTCCAAGACAGGCCCATGCAGGGGATAGGCCTTGAGAAGTGCGGTGTCTTTTGGTTCCTTTGCAGAATGAGGCCAGCCATAGGCAGTGCCTGGGCTCTCCTCTCCTGTTGCTTATCCTCAGCCAACTTCCTTTCTTCCTTCCTCCTTTCCTCCTTCCCAGGGAGCTCTGCGCCTGCCTCCTGACTGACCTGAATGATTTTCTCTCCTTTCTCTTCCTTCCCACAGTCAGTTCTGAATGTGATCAGTGAGCTGCAGGAACAGATGTGTAGGCTGCAGCTGGACATCCACAGGCAGATTCAGGAGCGCCTGATGCTCAGTAGGGACCCCCCGGATGAGGTGGCAGCCAGTGACAGTGCAGCCAAGCCCCAGCTTTGCAGACAGGACTGTGCCCCTTGGGAAGGGTCACCTGTAGGAACCACACTTGAGTATATCAGAGCATGCGTGTGTGGGGAAGCTCACTGGTGGGGGGCTGGGATTTCTCCTAACTGGAATAGAGTGTGGTGGCTTAGCATGGATTTGGCATAACCTTGAGGCAGAGCTGGGCTTCACTGGGTCCTCTGAGGGTGTGGGCTGAGCTCTGGGACCTTGCCTAAGCAGGACCTAAGCAGGTGAGCCCAACCTACTGCCAGGTGGTGCCACTCATCTTCCTTAGGGCTGGGGGTGAGGGGTGTCATGAGGAGGCCTCACTCTAGCATTGAGGGCTCTGTGCATAGGAGGCCTCAGGACTTGCTTCCTAGGCATATGATGCAGATACTTACTTCCCCTACTGGGCTGGGGAGTAGATGAAGCTTCATTCCATTTAATTTTTTTTTTTAAGGAAAAGAAAGTATCATAAAAAAATAATCTTTTCAAGTTAGGTTTATAAAGTTTACCCCAGTGAGAAAATCGAGCTCAAGTTTCCATTTACTGCCAACAGTAAAGTCATCATCAGATTTCCCCCATATCTGGGCCATATGCCACCCCAGTCACAGGATTCTGGAGCTCCCAGTCTGTGTCCCCATCATGTCCCCCCAAATGCTTGGGGTGCAGTGGCCTACCCTTTCTGATTCTAGGCCTGTTGCTGTCTTAGGACAAACTTAGTAGCCTGGCTGAGATGTAGCAGAACAGAGCCCCCAAGTGCTGTGTGTCGTAGCCCTTCAGACAGAGCCAGCCATGTTCCTAGAAAATGATTCTCAATCTGTGCAAGTAAAACTAGGTGACCAAGACCATGGAGAACAGTGATGCAGATCGTAGATGATGCAATGACCTCAGCTTTGAAAATTTATTTTTAAAATAAGCCTCAACAAATGCACACCTCAGGTAGAAGATTATCTTAATAAATTACCCTACAAAATTGCAGTGCAAGCAATGGCAATTTAAGATGGATTGGCTCAGAATGTCAAGAATTGCAGGCCAGTTAAATGGTGATTTGAATTTCAAGTATTTGTTCATCGACAAATAATATATACCTACTATGTGCTAGCAACTGCTGACTCATTAGAAGCCAGCAAGTACCTCAAGGGGATTACAGTATAGGAAGTAAATGAGCCTTTAACAATGATACAAATAAATATTTGGTTGCAGACTATGAAGGGGACAATTGGAGTACAACAAGAGAGTCAGCGGAAGGACCTAATACAGAGCGGAAGTCAGGGTACCTGTGCACAGGGAGACCTACATGAGGAGCAGGCGCTAACTTGGGAGGTGGACTCAGAAAAGGGAATAATATTTGGGAAGACTGAGTAGGAACTGAAAGCTATCCCATGTGACTACAACTTCACTGGGAAGAAGTGATGTGGGAGGTAGGCAGGGATAAGTCTGACTGATTCAGTTATATGTCAGAGTTTATGAGCTTTGCAAAGCAGAGGAACACCATGATAAGAACTGCATTTTCTTTGTGCTGTTTACCTGTCAGTTTCCATGCATGTAGGAGGGGCAAGCAGCAGAGGCAGTGTTCAGGGACCAGCCTGGCCGGCTACCAGCTCCCATTGCCAGGCCAGTCATGGTGCTGGAGTGGGGGAGAAATGGAGTGTTCCAGCTATTTTCTTGGAGGTAGAATTGATAAGGTTTGGAAAGTAATTATGTAAGCAAGGGAAGGAGAAAAAAGACACATCGAGGATGGTCCCCGGGTTTCTGGAACAGAACACTGGATAGCTGGATATTCCATTTAGTGAGGCAGAGGGGACCAGGGCAGGAGGTAGAGATGCAGAGTTCCATTTGGGACATTCACAGCCTTCACATGTCTGGGTAGCGTCCACAGGGAGGTGCTGAGTAAGAGGTTTGTTGTATTGGTTTGCACTTCAGAAAGCCTATGGGAATAATGACCTTCATGCCAATTCTTCTGCTAGGAGTGAGGCAGCAGGGCCAGAGTTCCATGAAAGGACATTTTTTTACTCAAGATGACAGGGCTTAGTGATATTTTCTTAGTGGGTAGCTTAAAAGCAGAGGCCCTAGAGTCAGAAGATATGAGCTGGAATTCCCGCTCTGCCTCTTACTAGCTATATAAATACAAGCAAGTTGTTTGAAGATCCTTCCCACTCAGCAACCTTTAGGCCTCCTTCTTATTCAAACAGCCAATTCAGAACTTCTTATATTCTCATCTAAAACCCTGTACAGTAGAGCTCCATCTTTACTTTCCAGTGCCATCGCATCTTCCTCTATGTGCAACGCCCTCTTGCGCTCCAGCTCAGCAGGTCATCTCCCTTCTGGCCCTTAGCTGTGCTCTCCCTGCATGCGTCTGTCACCCTTCTTTCTCTAACCCAATCCTCCAACCTGGGGTGCCCACACTGACACCTAGCACTGATTCCGCTGAGGGTTTCATGTCTGTCCCACTGGCTGTCACTTCTTGTGTGAAGCCTTCCAAGGTAACCAAGTGCCCCTTCAGCATGGAGAGATCTTCCTAGTTAGCCCGCTTCCCACTGGCTTGTCAGCACCTAAAGGGAAGAGTGGTCTCTTTTCTGCATCTCTATCCCCAACCCCACCCCCAGCCTTATCTGTGTGTTTCCCTGCATGCTATGGGCATACCCCACAGAGGAAACAGACATCGGAGAAAGACACAGGCAGGACAGATTGTCAGAAGGACATTTTCTCTCTCATGTGCCTGGAACTTCTATTGTTTTTAAATGTCCACCTGCTTTTCATGAAGCACAGACCACACTTAAAGATCAAAGTTGCCGCATGGAGCCTGCTGTGGTTGCTGCTGCCCCTGGCATTTCTGCATGAGTGTAACCAGGTGCGGAGACCCAGAGCAAGTCCTTTAATCACCGCCACTTTGTCTTCCTCTTCCTTCCAGGAGTTACTGCAAGAGCTCAAGCACCTCAAAATCAAAGTGGAAGAGCTTGAAAATGAACGGAATCAGTACGAGTGGAAGCTGAAGGCCACTAAGGTAAGGGTGGTCGTGATGCTTGCGGGGGAGCACCATGGAGGCTCTGGGCATGGATTCAAGCTTGATTTCCAGCAGCCTGTGTTTTAAAATGCAAATCAACACCACTTTGTTGAATTCCAGCTCCACCACCCACTAACTGCACAAATACAAGCAAGTTGTTGAAACATCCCATAAACACATAGCAGTGTCCAGATTGTGTGACAGACAGATTGAATCTAGGAAAGCTCGTTGTGCAGAGCCTGGAAGAATGAGCTCTCCTTCCTCTCTCTGCCTCCAATAGCACGTACCCGAGGTCTAGGCAGCGAGAGAGTGAGTGAGCCAGTGAGCCCACGAGTGACGCCCCGAGCGCCGAGTCCTGCAGAATCATATTGGGTGGTACTTTGCAGTTAGATGGGAATGCAACCCTAGAATGATATACAGTTTCAATTATTTTTTTCAATCAAATCATATTTCTTTTAAACTCAGGAGTTTGCAGTATAAAGGACACCAAAGAATATAATCTTCTGTGAAATAAATTTCTTCCTTCACTTTATTTTTTTCCTAGTTGAAATGTAGATAATAAAACTAGTAGAATGAACTCAGCCCATGAATTTATTTTTTGTCCTGCATATTGTATTTCAAAATGTCAAATTAGCTGTCATTTAAACATCGGGAAATTTCACATGAAAATACGGTCAGGCTACTTTAGTTTGTGAAGGACTCTGTTGTAAACAGCAATCTATTTCAAATAAGCAGGAGAGAACAAAAGCTCCTAACACAGAGAAATGATTAATGCTTGA
>NW_004524910.1:1065948-1111702 GCF_000260255.1 Octodon degus
CTTCTCTTCTCTTCTCTTTGCCTCTCTTCTCCTCTCTTCTCTCTTCTCTCATCTCCTTTCTTTCTGAGGCTCTCAATTTCTGGTACTAATCATTTATATACTTTTTTTTTGTTTTTGTATTTAGGACAGGGTCTACCGGGACTACAGGGTCTCACTGTATAGATCGGATTATAGGCTCATGCCACCACGCCCAGTCTCAATTGCCCTCTCAGCCTGCCCTGGAGGCGGGGTGGGCAGGCAGGCCTGGGAATCAAACTCCCAGCCCCTGCTTCTGCCAAACAGGTGCTTTAATCTACTGAGCTATTTGGCCAGCCCTTATATACAATTTTATACCATGCTTTTTCATTTAAATTTATATTATTAAAAGAAAATGCTGGTAGTATGCACATCTGTTTGATATATGAAATAATTTGCTTAACTAGTCTCCCGTGATGAATCTGAGGCACAGGGAGATGCAGTAACTGCCCCAGGACCGAACAGCCAGTCAGGACGCACCTGAGCAATGCAGCCTGCTCTGGCCTGCTGTTACCTGGGGGCAGCCTCGACCGTGCCATGCTTCCCCGTCATCTCTGCTGGCATCTTTCATTTTGTCCCGTAGCTCAAAACCTTTCCCCTTGCTGCTCCATGCCAGCCCATGCTGCTGTCTGGTGAAACCTTTGAAGTTGTGTACACCACCCTTGGTTATAAAGCCAAGCAACCTGTGTAAATTACCCAAGCTTTTTGCCTTGACATGTAGATGCTGAGGATTACTTAATAATTACCAGCTATGGAGCTCCTGCTTGCTGGAAGTATTGAGCCCTTGATACAGTTTTCTCATTTAATTAGTAAAATAACCCAGTGGGGTGTTGTTTTAGTTTTTGATTTTGCTGATAAAGAAAGAGGACCCAGAGTGCCCAAGGGAGGTTCAGATCTAGTCTTCTGCATCAAGCTGATCCCCAGCATCTTGCGCTTTTGTGGAATGGAAGTTCTCCAGTTGTCTGCTTAAGCCTTCTCAGTCCCTAAAGGGGCTTCCTCTTTGAGTGTATCAGCCATGAAGTATGGTCCCTGGATCTAGTGAGATACTTTCGGGCCCAGAGCCCCTCCCTGCCCTTCCTGCCCTTCTGCCTGCCTGCCTAGCTATCTTCAGCCTCTTGCAAAGCAGCTCTAGCCTCCATGGAGTATACATGGCTCTAATGGTCAGGGAAATGGCATCTGGCTCTGGTTGGCTTCTCTATCTGTGGGGATAGGTACCACCCTGAGGATAACAGGGTGCCTGGAGTTTGTAAACATCAGCACTGAGGAGCTTGGGCTGAGTCCTTGATCTGTCACGTCCATAGTACATGCACAGATGAGACCCAAGACTAGGTCCCAAGTAGAAGACAGCTGAGTGCCAGGCGCTACTGGGCTCAGCCTCATAGGCCCACATCAGTGAAGTCCAACTGTAGGCAGCAGATAGGTGTCAGGTTCCTCACATAGGCCAACACCCACCTTGTCTGCAAAAAATGAGCAAGCAGATGTACAATGAAGCTTAGAAGAGTCTTTCTAAAGTACTCGGCCCTTGCTGACCTGAGAGGTATTAGGGTTGCAAAGCTCAGCTTGTCAGAGGCTGTCCCCCATTACCTGTAAACTTGTGGCTACCTGAGTGAGCAGGGACGAGGCTTCTTGACTGTGTGTCCCAGTAAACAGTTTGGCACAGCCACATGTAACTCTCTGCCCCAGTAGGGATGAACAGAGCAGAGGGACAGTGTTGCATGGTAAAATTTGCAGGAATCCCTGCCCCTTATGACATCTTTCCTTTACATAGCTGTTTCTGAGCCATCTGGGGTATTAGGGAAGGGTCATTCAGAGACCCTCAAGGGAGAGGACAGGGAACCCAAGCCTCCTAAAAGTGGCTCTTGTTTGTCCTGTTAACTCAGAAGCAGCAGCCTGGAGCTGGTGGAGAAGTCAGACTGGGGTTTGCATCCTGGCCTGGTCACGAAGTAGATCTCCGACTCTGAAACCTGTGCTACTTGAATTTCTTCCCCAGGATTTGAAGGGACATTTCTTCTTCCCAGAGTTCTCTGGGAAGATTTAGTGGGATTTGATGGAACAAAGAAGTGGGCATGGGCTTGATGAGGTTGGATGCTTGGTCAGTGGGCTGGGTCCAAAAGCAAGCCCTGAGGGCAGAGGAGGACCAGGAGGGCCAGTGTTCTTTCCTACTTGTGGTTGCTCAAAGAGTAACTTGGGGATCTTTGGGAAAGGCCATCTATACTCTGAGAACTGGAGTTGGGACTGCTTAGAGGCTGCTGCATGAGGCAGGCTAGCCAAGCCTTGCTGTGCGTAGAATTGCTTGAGAATCATTTCTAATGTCTTGTTGGGCTGGTGCTTGGAAACTTAAGTGGATTCTTCATAAGGGGAGGAATAGGATGAGAGAAGCAGTAGGAGTGGCATTTATTGAGCATTTAACATACTCTAAGTGTTACACTAAGTTGTTCATAACCATTCTATTATTTAAGCTTCACTGTAATCCCATGAAATAGGTACCAAATTTCCATATTATAGATGAGCTCAGAGTCAGAAAGATTTACCTGCTTGTCCAGGATCACCCAGACCAACACGTGGGAGAATACAGAGCTTCTGACTCCAAAGTGAAAGTGCCCCTTGGGACAGGCCTGCCATAATTTTGATCTTATATTAAGTATGAGAAAACATGGACAACCACTCCCAGTGTAGTATGTGAAATTTAACTTCCTCTGCTTAGTGGAGACATGAGGACCACCCAGAGCAGCTGCCCATGTGTGTTCTCACTTGAATCTGTGTGCACCGGGTGGTGTTATATGGTGTATCCATATTTTTTTGTTTTATTGCTGAAGTATAAATGGTAGGCCCACCTGAACTGTGTGTATAGGTGGGGACGAACTGCGCATGTGCCTCAGGCTGAGTAGAGGCATTGACTGTGTACCAAGCATGGAAGAGAGTCAGAGAGGGGACAGAGTGCCTAAGTGCTGTGTCCCGAGTATCTTGACAGAAGGAAGACCACGTAGAGTAGTCACCTCTGTGCCAAGGATAGAATCCTCCCATTGCACACATCCCCAGCTCCTTGGGCCTCAGTGGCACCTGCACCTCACAGAGCAGGGAGGAAAGGGCTGCTCTGGCGGGAGGAGGAAGGGGAAGGAACAGTTTAATGGCGAGGAGGAGTAAATTCAGGCAGCAGAGTTCCATCCTGCGGGAGGACTGAGCCCCTCTAACCCCTCTCAGCTCTGTCCCTGCCTCCTCATGTGTCTTAGGGCCCGTGAATAGTGGGCTCTGGGCTCTGACACAAGGCCGTTCACCCAGTCTGACTGTCTTTCTGACCTGGCAGGGCTTCCCTGTTGTTTTTTCAGGCTGAGGTAGCCCAGCTACAGGAGCAGGTGGTCCTGAAAGATGCAGAAATTGAGCGCCTGCACTGCCAGCTCTCTCGGACTGCAGCTCTCCACAATGACCACACAGACAGAGGTGACTGGATTGACTGTGACAGAACACACTTGTCCTGGGCCCTGGGCTCGCTCTTATGTATGTGCATGCGTGCGTAGGTATGCTGATGTGTGAGCTCATGCTTCTACGTGAGTGAACTGTCCAAGTAAGTGGATGTCCATGCATGTCCGAGTGGGAGCCTGTATGACACAGCTTTATTGTGTGGAGTCAGGCCACGGACTTCACCCTTTTCCAGAAGTCAGCTTGGAATGCTATCCTTAAACATTAAGAGTAAACTGAAGCTTTATGTGGCCCCTTCTGGAGCTTTTACCAAGAACATAAGAAATACCCAACTCTTTCCTTCATTGAAAAGCCTTGTTTCTGTGTTAGTGCCAACGAGGAAGCTTAGCAGTCTGTTCCACCTGGCATCTGCACAAGACCCTGAAGTTGCAAATCATTTCTTTCTCACCCTTTAGACCTCAACATATAAGTCCTTCTTTGGAAAGGCTTTTCCTTGCTGTCCTACCCCAAGTAGATCCCCCCAAGTTCTGTTATTCTCTGACTCAGCATCCTTGTTTCCTTGCTAGTACTTATAAGTTACCAGTGTTATATTTTGAGAGGTGTTGGGTCATTCCCACTCTGAGGCAGACTGGTTTAAGAACAAGTCTGCAGAGCTGGGTATGGTGGTACATGCCTATAATCCCAGAACTCAGGAGGAAAGTTCAAGGCCAGCCTGCACTACAAAGTGAGCTCATGGCCAGCCTGAACTGGGCAGCATGAGATGCTGTCTCAAAAAAACAAAACAAAACAACAACAACAACAAAAGGAACAATTCTGCAGAGCTTACCCAGTACTATTAACAAGCATTGTATATGTGGCGGTGTACCGTGTATGCAAAACGATCACACACCTTCCAGCTTCTCCACTTCATATCTTGGCTGCTGGCCGTCACAGAGCTCATACACCCTGTGGATTGGTGCCACTGTCTGTCCCACTTTGGCCCCAGCACCGCTTAGCTTAGCATGGGTCCAAGCTGGGGTGGGAAGGCCACACATCCCTACAACATTTTTTAAGCTTAGGCTTAAAAAACTAATGAAGGACAAGCATCCTCCTGCCTCCCCCAATCTTGCACCGGTGTCCTGCCAGGGCAGCGGATGCATCAACTGCCTGCTGAGGCCAACCTATTTAGACTAGGACATTCAGAACCAGCTCATGTTCCAAGTCTGGTAGAGAGTTCCTGGCACCATAACTTCAAGCCTGAGCAGCGACTTCCTTGGTCCAGGCCTTCCAGCCCCTTATCATGTACCACCTGGAGCTGGCCCTTTGGTCACTTGCCAGTCATTTGGGTTCTGAGCAATAAGTCCAGGTTTGCTGATCATCATCTGGAATTTACCTCCTGTACCTCTCACAGACTGAGATGCCAACCTGATGTCAATTTTAAAGTGTTCTTTACTCCACTAGGAGACCAAATCCCCGTAGCTGTTCAAGCATTGTCCATACACATACTATTCTGTTGATACTGATTATAGCAGGTATCCAAAAGGAGACAGGAGGCCTGCACATTTGTTCCCTTCTCTTCTGCATTTTTCAATGCAGACATTTCTATTTTCCTGGGAATACTCAGTTTGGGAGCAGTTATAGGTCCCTCTGGAAAATTCAGGTATATGCCAATCCCTGTACCCTAAATGTCTCAAAGGACCTCCAGTTTCTTCAAGCACTGGCCTTTTCCTTGGCTCTTCAGACAAGTTTGGGAAGAAGTCAAGTGAGTCCCAGTTGGGTCTAAAGTGAGAGAATAGCACAGGTTTTCTGACACTGATCACCAAACCTTTGCCCAAGAGGAAATTCTTTAGGCTGATGGTGAAATAAGAGTTTCCCCTTAATCACAGAGTTTATTTTAACTGATTTATTGGTACATCTAAACGTTTTAAAGTGATGACTATATCATCTTAAATTAAGCTCAAACTTTTATAAGTGATTAACCACAGCCTTTATTCACCTGTAAGACATTTTTCTTTCTTTTCATGTATTTATTTATATATTTATTTTATTTTTTAATGTATTTTTAGTACAGAGTCTCACTACACAGATTGGACTCGTAGTGATCCTCTTGTTTTCAGCCTCCCAAGTGCTTGGGCTTACAGGCATGCACCACCATGCCCAGTCTCAATCACTTTCTCAGCGTGTCCCGGGGGTGGGACCAGCATAGCAGGCCCAGGGATTGAACCCCAGCCCCTGCTCTCTGCCTAAGCAGGTGCTTTAGTCTGCTGAACTATCTGGCCAGCCCTCTTTCTTTAAATTGTCCTCCACTTTTAGTCTGTTCAGCTGCATGTTTTTCTCCAAAACCTTTCAGCAGCCTAGACATATGCTGATATAGAGCAATAACATCTATATTCTTAGAAGATGTTGATTATGAAAGATTTTTGGCTTCTCTGTGTCACTTTTGAGTAAATGACATTTTAATTTTTCCCATGTATGTGTATAAAGAAAAAAAAACAAAAGAGTAGATCCATTATTAGTAGTCTAAAAATATTTAATGAGACCATCCCTGTGCCCAATTGCAACCCCAAGTTCTTAAAATAAAAGAGCCCTGAGCACTGTACAGATTTCCAAGTCTGAACATGTGGGGGTATCTTAGCATAGAAGAGTGGCTCTCAGTATTTACAGAAGTAATTCTTTCTGTACCTAAATTCTTTTAGACCAAGAAATTCAACGTCTGAAAATAGGCATGGAAACATTGCTTCTTGCCAATGAAGATAAGGTAAGATGGTCATTTGATCATCCTGTGCTTTCCTTGTTGACGTCTCTAGCTCAGCCTGGGCCCTGCTTGTCTGCTTCTCTGGACAGAGGGGTCCCCAACAGGCCACTGACACAGGGCGGGGCCGAGAGCAGCTTTTGCCTTCTAGAGACTCAGCGCCAGTGCTTGGTGTTCACTTTGGTGCCTGGGAACTTTGCCTAAATGGGAATCTCCAGAAGGCAAACTAGAGCTCTGCCTGTCGATGTGAGCATGGGGAAGCACTACCACTGTGGTTATAATCAGCGTGATAGCGCCTGCCTCGATTGTCATACAACTCAAGAAGCGTCCCACCAGTCTCCCACATACACAACCTGTTTCTGTGACAGAAGCGTCATAAAAGCGCTTGGCCACACGCGGTGCCTCACTTTACCCTGCCACCTTATATTCTTCTCAGCTCATTCCTGCATAATCATAGAATAACCACATGTAAATGCAAAGCACTTAGCTATGATCAATATATCTGAGAACCCTAATGCTGCATTTTACAGATGAGGAAACAGACTCCAAGACCACCTTATATGCCAAGCCTGGGTAGAGAGGCTTTTGCCCAGAGTCAGGTAACTAATGGATAGCAGGGCCAGGGTTCATACCCAAGTATATCTCATTGCAGTCTTCCTAAGTCCCTGGATACTTCCCTTTTCCCTTGTAAGAACTGATCCCCCATGGGGATTTCTTCTGTTGTGCAGCATTTCTCAGACTCATAAGGAATGGGTGAGGAGAGCAGGATAAATACAACAACTTTGTTGTAGTATTTTGTTTAGCTACGGAGGGCAGCACTGAAGCAGGGGACAGATTTCATCAGTGGCTACTTGAGGAGTGTGACGGTTCATGAGGTGCATGTTCTGCAAGTGTGGAAGCCCCTCGAAGGGTATGTCAGTGGTCGGTGCCCACAGCCCTCAGGTAGTCATGTCTGCAGCTGCCTCTGAGGCAGATTTCTGGGCCCCAGTGCTGTAGGATGGATGGGCCCATTGTCTCTTTTCTTTGGGGTGCTCCAGACTTGCCACCTGGAATTTCTTCTCAACGTGCCCAGGATATAGACGGGCCCCCAAATGAAATCAGCTGAGGTAGCAGTGGTAGTGTAAATTTAAACTTGCTCTCATTTGAACCACGGCAGGACCGTCGCATAGAGGAACTTACGGGGCTGCTGAACCAGTACCGAAGGGTGAAGGAGATTGTGATGGCAGCTCAAGGTGAGGAAGTGCAGCGTCTCCCCTGAAAAATATTCCATCTTCTTGATTACCTCTCAGGACAATTCGATCAGATTCTTTATCTTCATTTGGAAAAGATCTACTGGGGGAAAAAAAATGGAGCATTTAAATTGTCCTTGGATGTGGGAAATTGGCAGCTTTTGTTTTCTAGAAATTTTATCAAGTGGCAGTCAGAATTTCTAGGAACCACCCAGAGCATCAAGAAACTAAAGGATTCAGCTTTATGTGTGGAGAATTCTCACCCCTGGAGGGCTGCCTACACATCTCTTCAGGATACTACTTAGAGACAGAAAGTGGAGTCAAATCTGGATCAGAAATCAGTTTATGCCCTCGATGGGGATTGGAGCTTGTCCACCGCTTAGAAATCTGGAGCTCTGGGATGACTCACAGGGTGCCCGAGAGCCTTCCTGGAATTGCCTGGCACCTGGGTGCCAAGTGAGTCGCAGGAAAGGCAGGCTATGCTCATCACCATCCCCTCAACCCAGGCGGAAGTCACAGGATAGCACGAGGTCATTCTATTCAGTGAATGGCCCTCAGAATTGAAGGGCAGAGTGGAGGCAAGCGGAGGCTGCGGCTCAGGCCTGTGTTCTGGTTGGGGCCAGCTTGGGAGGAGCCTGGAACTTTCAAGGCTAGGACTTCTCCTTTTGAATCAGGGAGCGCTGTGGGTGTCACACTTGCCAACAGCCTGATACAACACGCAGGCAGCATCTGTGCTCTTTGGGGCACAGTGGTACGTAGCCCAGGCTGCCTGCCTTGTTACTCATGCCACTGATTGGGTTCTGATAACATGAAGAACGAGGTGTTTCTTAAGATAGAGCTATTTTTGAGGTGTTTAAGAACCTCTGATTCTGACTAAGTTATTGCTCTTCTTGAGAAAGAACAAGATGTCCTGGGTTCTAGCCAGCCCTAATATAAATGTTGCAAACCTCTTTTCCTTACTTCTTTATGATCTTGGGCCAAGGCACTTTCAAGGCCTGACAGCCCATGGCCAAGAAATAGGTTAAAGGCAAGAGGTGCCTTACCTCTGTTCCAGGGATCATCTTTGACCTTGAAATGACCCTCGTGACAGCCCTTCCTTGCTCAAATGCCTTAAGAATTTTCCAAATCACATTCTTGATTTCCCTTCATACATTTATTAACAAAGGAGAAATGGTTACAGTTTTGTGGTAAAATGAAAACTTTCTGAACAATTCAGACAGTAATTGTCTTGATTCCTTTTTTGTTGCGGGGGCGCAACACTGGACACCCACAGTATAAAAGAGGAGAGTTTTACTCTGCCTCACATTTTTAGTGGCTCATTCCAAGGTCAGTCAGCTCCCAGGCAGAAATGGTGTGGTGGAAGGACTGGCAGAGGAACGTTGCTTGCTTCATGGTAGCCAGGAAGAAGAGAGTGAAGGGAAGAGCTAAACAGGGAGATCAACCCTTCCCCATCACGCACCCAGTGACCCCTGTGCCCAGCTCCTGACAGCAAGTGAACTGAGGAGTCAGGGGATTAACCCACTGGCATGCCACAGCCAGTCACCTTCCAGAATCCTATGGCTAACACCTCTGAGGGTTTTACAGAACATTCTAGAGCTAAACCATAGCAGCAGTGATCCTCTACTTCTGCGTTAATGCTTCCAGGGCCTTCCGAGAGAACTCCTTCAGTCAATGAAGAAGAACTGGAGGGAAGCTTCAGGAAGTGGAACACTGCAAATAAGGGCTCTGAAGAACTGTTAAAACAAGAGGTACCATGTTTCCATCCAAGTACGGGGTTACAGCAGCCTGCAGAGCATGCTCTTAGCCTAGAGGAAGATCCAGTCAGGCACCTGTTACGTTCACTATGAGTAATGATGTCTGTGGAACAGTACTAGCTTAGTAATAGCCTAGAACTTTCAAGGGTAGGACTTTCTCCTTCTAATCAGGCTCTTTGTTTACTTTTTTCTTTCTTCTCTGGAATGTAAATGTAGACTAAAGGTAGCATTCATTTTGTTTACCACTATTTCTCCTGAATCTGCAGTATTCTGCAGAAGTGAGGAAGAGAATTTAGCAAATACATGTTGAGAGATATCTGCAACTTTTGAAGTGATCCATTTCTGTTTCACAGATATCTCTTCAGCCCCATAGTCAGCACCCAGGTTTCCCTTCTCTGATTTAAAATGTGGTCCTATCATACGAATTTCTGTATGCTTAGACTAAAGATTAAAGATAAAGGAGCAAACAAGCTCCTGAACACAGACCTCAGGTAGAAGGGACTTCAGCCTGTGGGCAGGAAGGTTCATGAAATTCTAGAACAGTTTTGTAGAAAAGGACTTGAGAGTCCACCTCAGTCCTTTGAATTAAGAGCACACAATGAACCTGCTGCTGGGACAGAAGCACCCCACATTTTTGGCAGTAACAAAACAACAATAGCCAGGGCTCGCTCAGCATCTCTATGGGGGTCCCTGATATTTGAACTGTATGTGGCTCCCCTGTCTACTCCTCATGGAACCTCACTGGATTCTTAGTATATTGTGCTCTAGCTGAGGACTGATGAATTTTAAGCAACATACTCCAGGTCATACTGCAAATGGATGGCAGAACCTGAACTCTAACCTAAGTGTGTCTGACCACAAAACCCAGCTATGCTAGAATGTAGGAGTCCCTTCCTGGTTTTTGTCTCAGTCCAAGAAGTTAATATTTATAATCTCAAAGATACATTATTGGAATCCCACCAACTTAATTCCAATCTACCACTCCCAGTGCAACCTACAGCAAAAGTAAAGACACTAAAACATACTGGAGAGCCAAGGGGCCCAAATTCCAGCCATGAAGATGGCTTTCAGGAACAAAGAGGCTGACCTAGGGCCATACCCAGGTTTTATTCAGTGGAGGAGGAGTGGCTTGAGGAGGAATGACCAAGTATTGTGGGAAGTAGGTGAGTACTGTGAGCTGAGCTAGGTGGGTGGCCTACATTTACCTCTGCCATGAGCAGAGAGGATACACAGAGAAAGTAATCTGCTTTATGCTATTGAGATAGTATCTAATGTTTTGGGGGGTCTGGTGCTTCAGCTTTGATGTAGTCTTTCAAGCCCCAGGAAGTCATAGCCTCTGTCTTGAGACTCAATTCCAGCTGGCAGTGCGGAGCATTGGCTCTTCTGTCCTGTCTCGACCCAGTTCACATTAAAGAGCAGCAGGTGTAGATTACCAGGGAAACACATATGCCACCTTCAAAGACTGTCACCAGCACCTTAGCTAGACCAATATACATTGCTTAAGGCCGACTGAAGGACAAACAGAAGTCCTAGCCAGCTCTGTACAGAACAATACAAGGAAATAGGGTCGGGCTCAGTCAAAATAGAGACAGTCGCTCTTCTTTCAAGGAGAGCTGCTCAGGTGGTCCTCCACACTAGAATGCTAGGGTTCTTTCTACAAGAAACCAAAACAACTGTGCTACAGGGAAAAGAGGACATTGTTGCAGTCAGTGCAGCACTGAAGAAGCCCCTGTTAGCTAATACTTGCTACCCTGACATACTCTTTTCTGCCTTCGTGGTGAGCTCATTCCCATGTGACCTTCCCTCCAAGGCCTTCTCAACATTCCCCACCCTTCCCTCTGTCCCCTGATGTGTCACAGATGTCAGAGTCATAGGACAGGTGGCTTGGCTGTTTCATCCTTGCTTCACCGTGTGCCTTCCAGCTATGGGGTGTGCTTGCCCCTCGCCTGACACAGAGATGGCAGACAATAGATGTTGCCCATATTTCTTAAGTGACTGTATCACTAGCATTCTCCCTTTCCAGCCACAGAATTTGACTCTGGTTAACCTAAGCCACAATGGAATGGTTTTGAAAGAGTATGTAGTGACTCATAGAATGAAAGGAAACACTGGAAAGCCAAGCTCAGAAAAGTCAGCAGCAGCAAGAGCCTAGGGACCCGTGCTGCAGCCTTCTACTGATAGGGTAAGGACTTCCTCTAAACTCTGGGGATTAGGAAGGAAAGGCAAGTTGTTGTTAATTGTCTAAACTCTGGGGACTAGGAAGGAATCCTAATGGCTACTACCTGGATAGTTCCTCTAAAATTAACCAATTTCTAAATTGCTATAATCTTTCTTTATATGTTTTCAAATTTAGTGCCAGGTGAGGAAAACGTGGAGATTTTACCACTAGGTTTCAGCCCAGGAGTCTGGGGAAGATGGCTGCGGCATGACAGAAACGTCCTCAGAATAGTGCTGACTCTTCAGTTCTAGAGTTTGTCCTGTCAGAGCCCCATTTCTGGAGAACAGTTGTTCTCGCAACAACTGTTGTTGTTGTTGTTATTATTATTTATTAATTTGTATTATTTCTATGCCTACCCGCTTGGCATCTTCAAAGAGCAAGGTGTCATTTTGATGTATCCACCTTGACTATATCCAGGAGTGAAAACATGGCTCCCGAAAGGAAGCATCCTAGGAAGAAGGAAGGGTCGGTCCCCAGATAGTAGCTTTCCTCTCTGGTATCCCTTCTTTTTTGTTGCAGATGCCTCCAAAATGCAGCTCTCCCAAGGTGGGGCCCCCGCCCCTGCCACAGAAGTCATTGGAAACCAGGTAGGAGACTTGAGCGTCTGTCTAGAGTCTCTGTGCTTGCAGGCCCCTTTTGGGGTTCCTGAAGTGAGAGTTAGTCATGTGTGCTGAGCCTCGCCTCTGCTCTGCACACACCCGCCCTGCCACTGTCAGGGCGTCATCAGTGAGGCCTACCTCTCCTGGCCACAGAGGGGCTGCCTTTCTTACAGGCTGAGGACTGGATTATTATAACTGAGGAAAGACCTTGCCAGAGGTCTTGGAGCCTCAGAGAGGAGGTGTCTCCAGCTCCTTTATGCCTTCCGGTGGCTTCTTGGGATGAACTGAGTCCTTTGACTACCCAGTCATTATAAGGAGGATCATTTCTTTTCACTGGGAAGTTAGTCCAATGGCTTTGGTAACAGCATACTTACAAGGTGCTGGCTTGTAGGATCGTTGGCTACCTGGATGGTTCCTCCAAAATTAACCAATTTCTAAATCACTATAAATGTTTTCAAATTTAGTTTCATGTGAAGAAAATATGGAGATTTCACCACAGGTTTCAGCTCAGGAGTCTGAGAAGATGGCTACAGCATGACAGAACCTTTCCCAGAATAGTGCTGACTCTTCAGTTCTGGGGTCTGCCTGTCAGAGCTCAATTTCTGGAGAACAGTTGTTCTCCCAAGGCTTAATTAAGCCCCACAGAAAAATGGCAGTATCTGAGAGCATATATGGCCAGTTGTAACTTTTGCAGAACAAGAAATTAATGTATAGTTCATTTGGGAACTTAACAATGAGGAACTCATACTGACCAGACTTACAAGAGACTAAAATATAAATAAACGCTGATTTATTTCTACAAACTAAGAAATACAATTGCCAAGGAAACTTGATGCCAAGTCACCCTTGCGGCCCCTGGTGACACAGTCTCTTCTCTCCCTTTTGGTCCTGCATCTGCAGAATCCCCCCTGTGCAGACACAGTTCTGCTGAGCAGGCTGCTCACTGTGTGCGGGGCTGGAGGACCCAAGCCAGCGAAACTTTGGATTTGTGGCTGGCGGGTACTTAATTGATTAATTAATTAATTGGTATAGAGTCTTGCTGCACAGCTTAGACTCCTAGTGATCCTCCTGTCTCAGCCTCCCCAGCACTGGAATTACAGGTGTGCACCACAACATCTGGTTTCTGTTGGCTGGCACGGTGTGTGGCCATTGCTGGGCATTGAAGCTAGGTCCTTGTGCTTGCCAGGCATAAACTTAGACTACCAAGCTATCCCCTAGCTCCACTCCAGCTTTTCAAGCAAGGCCTAGGACTTTTCACTGGAATCAAAAGCCCTCACCAACATATTGTTGGGCCAGGCTGCTTCCCAAAATGAACCAGTCTGTCTTACATATTGCCGACTGTGAAAGGGCATTTTTTCTTTAATGTCCTGACCTTTACTCTGAGCTCAGGACGGACAACTGATTAAGCACAAGGAATGTCCTCTATGTGTTGTACCTCCTTCTCTAGTAATTATTTCTTTGTTTTATGCTTGTCTAGAGCTCAGAAAAAGCTCTCCTGTAGTCTAGAAGACTTGAGAAGTGAATCTGTGGATAAGGTCAGTCATCAGTCTACCCACAAAGACTACTTTTCTGGGCCCATCACAATGCTAGCATAGTGCAGGTGAATGCTGGTGCTTCCCTTGGAGAGAAATCTATACAGTGGCTGGGGAGGCAGGATTATAAGAATATTCTTAGCAAAACAGACAGGTTGGCCCAAGGAAATCTTGAGAACAGGATCAGCCAGAAAATGCTGGCTGAAGTTGATAAGAGTGTGGTTGTGGTGGCCAAAGACTTGTTAAAGTCTGGTAGGTTCTGGCAGGTTTTGGAAAATGATGGGGGAGCAGAAGGAAAGTCAGCCACGCATCAGATCAAGCCAGAGAAGATCCAGACCACTGGTCCTATCTTCCAGGGCCCTGGGCATCGTTGTGGAAATTTTGCATGAAGAAGTAATGGGAACAAAGGAGGTGATCCCAGCAGTCAGAGCTGGAGTAACTTAGAAGATTGAGAGACCACTTATTAAAAATATCTGGAAAAGCTGTGAAGAGGGCTTAGTGGCCTCTTTCTTGAGAAGAGCTCTTAACCATGTCTGTGGGCTCTATGCTGGAGCGAACAAGGACTCTTGCCCCAGTCGGGGCTCCTGCAGGCCCATGCTGTACATCATCTCCTGGAGCCAGTGGAGTGCCACGTCCCTAGTGACAGTGAAGAGCTGTGCAAGCTGGAGTTGGCAGGAGGGTGCTTTGCTCCCATGGCCACGTGCTTCTTGTGACCCTGGTCAAATTGGTAGCAGCTACTCAAGATATTGGACAGGGACTTGTACTTATTGCCATGGATAGTAATATGTGAGGCGAAGGTGTGTGTGTGTGTGTGTGTGTGTGTGTGTGTGTACGCACGCGTGCATGTACCCAAGTGCCCCTTTCAGGCATTAGCGGACAGGTAGTCCTGAGTTTTTGTTTGTGACTAACACGGGTCTCTTTTTCTCCACACAATCAAATCTTCGTCACTCCCAGTGTGTTAATGGGAACCAGCTCTCTCCTGTGGTAGAACCCAAGGTACGTTAACTTCGTGTCTATTACCTGTCTGTGGTGGTGCTGCTTGCTAGAATGTTGTAGCGAGCTCTAGCTCTGGAGCCATAACATATGTTAACCATAAAAGATAAGAAGGAATTAAGAAAAGTGAAGTTCTTTTCCCCCATTACACCTTTACGTGCACTCACTCCTGTGTCTAATGTGCTTTTACTGCCGTTACTTGTGGGATAGGATTTGTTATTATCCCCTCCATGTTATAGCCTTGGAGAAATTACTCTTGAACAATGTAGTTGTTAATAGATTTAATTGCTAAGAAGGAAGATGCAGCGATCTTAGCACCCACAAGAGTGTGGCAGTTCTCGTCCTTCCTGTGCAGCTGTGTCACATTAACAAACATGAGAGGACACCGAGTCCCCCTGTAGTGAACACCTTGCGTTATAAAAATTCCATTAGTACTGATTTTCTCCTAGGAAGTCTGTTGTGGAAGATGATTAAGTTTCCAGATCGGTGCACAAATGCTAAACCTATAATAAATTGAAGCTTTATATGATTAGCGTGATTTCAGCCACACCCAGCCACCATTTAGAGCATCATATGGGAAAGGTATCGGGCGCAAGCCTCTCTGTCTTCTGCTTTCCCCATGTAGGCTTCAGTTTGGTTTGGTTCGGTTCAGTTCTGTTCCTTTCAATGTATTCACACCAATATGCCAGAATGGGACATCCCTACCCTTCAAGGTGTGTAAGAGGAAGGTCTTGTCTGCTCCTCTACTTCTAGCAAAGGGACTTCTCTGCCCTTTCACATTTGTAGCAGTTGGTGCTACAGTTAGGCAGCCATGCTAACTTGGACCATCTGAACTATAGAGCCAAAGTTTGCCTGACCCGCTGTCCCTGTGCTTTGGATACACAGTCCCTTGGCCCTTGAGGCCACAGTTCCTGTGATCTCTCGACAAAAGTCTTGGTTTGGAGACTGTGACATCTTCTACCCAGCTGGCCCCCAGCCTGTTCGCCTCCCAGAGGCCGCTCACAGATGTTTCCAGGCACGGGAGGAAGGGTCTGTCTGCTCTTTTGGAAGCACAGTTCTCTCATGGGCCCTAACTTGGAGACGTGGATTTGATTACGAAGAAATCTGAGTGATGTGGGAATTCTTCATAAAAAAGAAAATATAAATATTGTGGATTAAAAATTTGATTCTAAATATAGCTTTGACCACAATCAGTAATCTTCAGCTTAGTTCAACATGGCCACCTCTTTAAACACACGCACACACTCATGCACGCACGTATGCCCCAACTATACTCCCGTTGCCACTCACAGGCGCGGTGCCCTTTCTGCATCAGCATCTTGGCCTTGCTTCAGTGTGCTCTTGTGTTCTGCATCTGAGCCTGTTCCATGCTAGGCCTCCTTGTATGCTTTTCCAGCTCTGAATATTAGACATGTCTTTTGAACTTCTCTAGAATTACATCCCCTGACCTGCCCCTCCAGTGCTTTCAGTGAATTTTTGCTACTATGGACAGCTCCAGAATCAGTTTCCTCCAGCTCCTTCCAAATGCTCTGATTTCTGGGCTGACCATCTGCCCTTGTTCATGGATCCCCAGCCTGAAAAGCAAAAGTTTCATGAAGGATTCTCTTTCAGTTGTGCCTGGGGCCACACTTGGGTATGATTTCTAGATGCCATCTGACCCATGCCTCCCTTAATCTAGGGGCAACTCTTGTAGACTGCCGTCACACTAGAGCTCAGCATGTTATTTTCTGTGTTTCTGTTTGTCTGCTGTCCACTGAGCACTAGTCCGGTGCTTAACTGTTTCACACTAAGCCAGAGGCAGGAATTAGTCTTCACTTCTGTGTGTAGAAATGACAAGACAGAGGTTCTGAGAAGTAGAAGACAAGAGCATCGCCTGTGCCATCTGCACTTGGTCTGGGGGCGTTTGTGCTGACACCGCCAAAACCTGCTTTTGAGAGCCCTTTGCCGTCCCATATTTTGTGTGTGATATGGAACTAGAGTCATTCCCTGCAGTTCCCAAAGCTTTTTGGATGCTGCTTTCCCACGGTCAGTGGTTCCTGGGGCTGACTGTGTATCACAATAATCTCAGACGCTAGTTAAAAGCACAGACTGCTGGGGTGTGCTCCCGAGGGGCTGATTCACAGGGCTGGGAGGGCAGTGGGGAGTGTGTTGCTTTTGCAGTGTGCCAGGTGAGTAGGAACCGGCCCTGGGGAGCTGTTGATCTTGCCTACGTGTCTGATCTCGTCTCCCTTGTATCTCACAGATCAACGCAAACTTGAAAATCTCGTAGGCTTCATCTCTCCAGGTTCTGATTACTTCTCCTCACTGGCCAGTGTTTTCAGAATTCTTAGCTTTCTGTCTCCATAGCTCTTTTTTCTGAATCTATTTTGAGGGGGTTATTGTCAATGTTCAGCAAATGAGCTGGGTATCATACAATCATATATTGTTTGGTTAAACAAGAATGTAATGACATGCATTTATAAACAAAGTGAATTTGGAAATGTATTGGTCATTTGACTTTTAGCTAAATGAAACTTCACAAGATGGCTCCAGGGGGCCAGGGAGATAGCTCAGCAGCATAAGTGTCTGCCCGGCAAGTACAAAGTCCCAAGTTTGAGCCTCAGTACAGTAAATAAATAAATAAATAAATAAATAAATAAATAACAGCTCTGTCACAACAGTCTCACCTCGTTCCTGTCCTGACTATTCTTGTCTCAGAATCTATTTTGTCTTTCGTGTTACTTTGCTCCTGGGCCCAGTCAAGTGATCCACAGCTGATTCCCTCAATGCTGTTACTTCAGTTTCTCTCTTGCTCTCACCATAGATTCTGTTTTGTTCCCCCTGGGTTTGCAGATATATGGGTCATTATGTCCTTGTTTAACCAAACAAATTGTATTCTTCTTTCTTTTTAAATCAACTTTTGCTTCTTTGGGATACTTTATGTAGCCAGGGCCCAAGCATGGCGCCTGTTCACTGAAGCGGTAGTTCACAGTTCCTAGGGGATGTCTGTGTTGGCGTGCAGCCAGTCCCTGCTGGTGTTCTCCTCAAGTGTGTGTGACACTTGGTGCTTTGCCTTAACATGATGCTTCTCAGAAGAACTGTTGTCACAGTATGGACTTGATTGATTGATTGAGACAGAGACTTGATATGTTTCAGACTAGCCTCTAACTTGTTATGTAGCCCAGGCTGGCCTTAATCTCAAGAATCTCCTGCTTCAGCCTCCCAGAATGCCAGGATTATAGGCATATCTCACCACAACTGACTCAGATGTTTTCTTTTGTTGCTTCAAATTTGAACTTTTTTTTTTTTTTTTGGCGTGGAACCAGGGATTGAACTCAGGCCCTTGTGCTTGCCAGGGAAGCACTTAATTCTACTCAGCCATCTCCCCGGCCCCAAAATTTGAACTCTTAATTCGCCTCATATAGCATGGATTTCTCTTAGTCAAGCCCCACATAATTTATGTACCTGGCTAAGCTCTTGCAGAAGTCTGCCCTGACCTGGTATAAGTGAAGGTGTTAGCTAAAGCACCTCTGTATTGGCCACTAAAGGAAGTCTAGGATAGCAAGGAAACCCTGCCCTTCCTTCAGGAGTGTGTGTGTGTGTGTGTGTGTGTGTGTTCAACCATACATATATGAGATAAGGCACTAGATAGCAAATTCTGGTAAGCAGTAATTCACGGCTATTAACTCAATTAGCCTCTGAGCACCAGGCCATATGACACAGGTTCCACTTTGCAAGACAGATCTATTTTTCTACTTCCTGCTTGAAAGCAGTTGCATGCAACCCTCCATTTGCACTTTGCTCCATTCCTGCCTCTCTGTGGATAGCTTTCCTCCTACTTAGAACTCTGGTCTTCTCTCCAGACACAGTCTCTGAGTCAGGGGTTGTGGAAGAATAGGAAATTGTTCAGGAAATCCAGGGAAGGATTCCCTGGTGAAGTTTGAGGCTGAGTCTGAGGGCTAATTCTGCATCCCTCCGTCTCTCCTTCCCATAGGACAGCCCTTTGCTGGTGGAGCAAAAATATCCTACATTACCTGGGAAGCTTTCAGGAGCCACGCCCAATGGAGAAGCTGCCAAGTCGACCCCCATCGCCTCCCAGGCTGACTCCTCAGGCAGCAACCTGCTAAGGCTGAGTGAGTTCTTGCCTCTGACACTTTAGGTCACTGCAGCTCACAGTTGAAAATGGTGGGCATCAGGAGGGCCTGGAACGGGTTGTGTCCCACAATAGTCCCCCCTTTGTACCTCACAGCACAGGCTGGGCAAGCTGTTTCCTAAGGTCAGCACTTTGGAGTCTTAACAGAAAGCAGGCTCTGTATGCACCCTGTCTTGTCTAGCTGTAGTCGCCCCATTTTCTTACTGTCTTCCATTTCTCTTCTGAACCCCTGAGGGTCCTTTCCTCCACTCTTTTCCTTCTCAACCTCCCTCCCAACTCTCCCGTCCCTTACTCTTCCTCTACTGTCTGGCTTCTTCTCTGTCACCACCTACTCTGTAGCTCTTCTGTTACCAGCAAGATGATAGTCTGGGCTCTTCCAAGTGAGAGCAGTTCTTCAACAAAAAAGGCAGTGGCTGGGGATGAGAATGTCAGTCCACTGCTATCCTTTTGGAGGGTGGGACCTGGAACCACGCAGCCTCTGCTGCATTTCATCAAGACAGACTTTCCTCTAAAGCAACAGTAGACTCAGGGGCCCCAAGGTGGGAATGCTGTGGTCCTGGCAGCACTCTTGCCAGTCTGACTCCTGTCCTTGCCACTCTGTGAGCCAGCCTGCGAGTCGGCTCGAGAAGGCCCGCTGTGCTGGGACAGCAGCTCAGATGAGCCCTGAAAGCTGTGTCAGGTGGTGCTCAGCCCAGACACTGGTCTGAGTGAGCCCTGGCACATGAGAGCTCCACATGGCCCTCCACTCAGCCCTCCCTCCCCCCCAGTCTCCGCAAAGCAGCACCAGAAGCATTCGACCCCTCCAGGGAGGCTTTCTCTCAGTTCTTTAATGCTGTGGGCATGGCTCAGTGACCATTATCCCTACCACTCTTCTTGGAATTATTTTTCTTTCTGTTTGAGATTTTCTCTCTTGTTTGCTGATGCTGTTTTGTTTATATCTTTGCTTCCCTGTAACTCTGTTGGGCTGGACTTTGGCCTCTTGTTCCTTCATATGGCTTCTCTGCTTCTTGGTTGGCTGGAGATCATGGCCGGAGTGTCAGTGCCCCCGTATTAGGTACTGTACCTGTTCCAGGTGAGGTGGGGAGTGAGAATGCTTTTGTTCCCTGCCCTCTACCCTAACACCTCCCCCTCCCACTTCTTAGCCCTGTTCCCCCTCTTTCCTGAATTCCTGCATCTGAGGGAAGGCAGTGAGTACCTAATTGAATAACCCACAAGTACTTGGATCGCAAACTCTTAGAATTTGAAGACATAAGCTTACACAGATTTGAAACATTAAGCTTACTAATTCCTTACCAAGAGAACCTGGAATGTGCCTGAGCCCCATTGGTCTCTGGGATTTTGGTGTGGCGCTCTGTGCCCCAAGGGCAGAGCTGGCAGGGTCTCCAGGACTGCCACAGAAGGATGGCCCAAGCTCGGAGAGGAGGGTGCCACAGTGTGCTTATTACTCCCTCATGTGTCAGTTCATCCTTTCAACCTCAGGAGACATAGAAAGTGGTTGGGAAGACACTACCACAGCCAACGACATCTCATCCACCTCATCCGGTACTGAATCCAGCCCCCAGTCCCCCCTGACACCAGATGGTAAACGGAGCCCCAAAGGCATCAAGAAATTTTGGGGAAAGTAAGTTGATGATGATGATCATAATAGTATTACTTGGGGAGAAAGTAAATTGGGGATGATCATAATCATTCGTTGGGTGGAGTTCATTGTCTTTGTGATGTAGCAAGGCATCTATGTCAGCCCCTGGTTCATCAGACTTTGAGACTGTCTCAGAGAAGAATTTGAGTTGTTTTTAGGGCCAAGAGAAAAAGGCTGACACACACCCATTAAGTACAGCCAGTTGCCTTATGTGTCACCCATTCTAGGCATCTATCAATCCCCCAATTTTCTGCAGCTTATTTGGAAAAGACATAGGTGAGACTGGATTCTTCCCCCTGAGACTGTATCCTGTTTAACCTTTGAAGATAGCTCAGTACTTGCTGGCCCAAGCAATCCAGTCTGAAATGAGATAGCAACTGGAACGTGTGAAGCATTGACCTTCACTTTGACCCCATGGGAGTACCCAGAACCCCAGAGGAAGCTTAGAATTGCGGCTGAAGACTGGTTACAGAACTTTCCCAGGTTGTGTTCTTGATCCATGGTCTTTGATCTCTGGAGCCTTGGGTCTCGCCCTGTTGCCAGGGGGTTGCACTGCCTTGGGGCCCTCAGGCTGTGCTGACAGTGTCTTTGGATTGCTGTCCACACAGAATCCGAAGAACCCAATCAGGAAACTTCAACACTGATGCTCCAGGGATGGCTGAGTTTCGACGAGGTGGGCTCCGTGCAACTGCAGGGCCAAGACTCTCAAGAACCAGAGACTCTAAGGGACAGAAATGGTAAGGCTCCCTGTCTACAGTTGCTATGTGAAATCCTGGCTGAGGTATGGAGGGTAAGAGCTGAATATCTCAGGACCATCTCAGAGACAGAACTCAGAGCTTTACACCTTGCCCTGTTGATGCAGCTGAACGCCACTCCTGCTCATAGATGCTTAGCTCAGAGAAACCAAGGGCTCCCTAAGGCTGGAAGTGTCTGGGCAGAGGCTCTAGAACAACACTCTACATCTGTAACCTACTCTCAGGAGTGCTGTGTTCACAAACCCTCATGCCCCATGGAAGGGAGCCATTTTGCACATGCATGACATACTGGCCTGCCGTCCTCAGATTTCAAGGTCTTGCCACATCTTCCTCATGTTTGAAAGGCAAGAAATTTCCAGATCCATCTATGCTGTGATGGGTGTCCTCACTACTATTTTATACTCCAGGTTCTTAAAAAGAAAGAACAATGAGAATGTAAAGACCAAGAGAATGATACCTCTGGCCACAAATGTAAATTCTCAGTAAATGGCAGGAGCCTGGGGAATCTAAGGACATGGTTAGTGGCTTACCTACTGTATTCCATAATTAGATATTCCAATTTACCCTGCATTTTTCCTGACTCAGACATTACTGATGTTTCTGGCTTTTTTTGCGATGAAAAAGTCAAGCTACAGTAAACTTGAATGACCCATGTTGGTTCCAATTATGACAGTTTCTTCAAGGATTGACCCTAGAGGGTAATGACTGGGGCAAAGTGTAGGGATGTTTCTAAGACCGTTGGCCTTTTTGTAGAGCAGAGCTGTATGGTAAAGAAGCCCACTGACATTCTGTCTTCACTTTAGGGTGAGGTAGCCAAGGTCAGGAAGCTCTCTGCCAGAAGAAAAAACTGCAACTGCAGCACATGGCTGCTTTGCGGGAATGCTTTTGTGTCTTATTTACCATAACAATGGTTGATAAAGGGAATAAGCATGATGAGGTCTTGCCCGGATGGCAGTGTTTATCCCAGCAGTGCCTGTGGTAATGAAATGAATATGCTGGCAGCAAAGAAAGGCTGTCATTACGCTAGGGCTGAAATGTAGTATAATTATATGCTAATATGCTCTGATGTTTGTGTTTATAGATATTTATGGCAAAACTTTTTTAAAAATGTTTTCACTACTATGCATGTAGCAAAAGTAATTTGTTACTAAAAGCCTCCAGCCCTGATCCCTTTTTTCTTATCACTTTTTTAAAAGTTGGTATTTGACAGTAACATTTTATAGAAATCTCACTGAGATCATAGACAATGGTTGTTAGCCCCCCATCACCAGGTAAACTTTTATTGAATTACATGCCAGTCAGCACCACTGTATAGGTGACTTAATCATGCATCCTTGTCAGCAAGCATTAAATATTTAAAATTTTTGCACTTCTGAAGACTTTCAAAGAATTACATTTTTATTGCTAATTTGCATGATAATCGTTCTAGTTCTTCCTTGTGCATTGTCTGCATTTTTTTTTTTTTTTGCCAGTTTTATTCCATGATTAGTGTCTTTCCTGTAGTCTTCTGTGTGCTCTCCATAGGTTGAGATATTAAGCTGCGTCTAATCATTGTGACAGGGCATTTTTAAGCTCATGGCAGAATTCCTTTTGCTTGTCAACTTTGATATGTAGAATTTTTATATTTCTGTATAATCTTCATTAACTTTTCATTTGTGATTTCTTTCATTATTTTGTTTTTAAAATTTCTTTTTTTTTTGTATTTATGGAAGGGTCCTAGTATATTCAGGGTCTCACTACTAGATTGAACTCATAGTGATCTGGCTGTTTACAGCCTCCCAAGAGCTGGGATTACAGGCGCACGCCACCATGCCTCATCTCAATTGCCATCTCAGTGCACCCTGGGGGTGGAGCCTGCACAGCAGGCCTGGGGATTGAACTCCCAGCCCCTTTGCCTACTTGCAGGTGCTTTAATCCATTGAGCGATTTGGTTGGCCCTTCTATGATTTTTTTTTTTTTTTTTTTTGGCGGAACCAGGGATTGAACTCAGGCCCTTGCGCTTGCCAGGGAAGCGCTTATTCCACCGAGCTATCTCCCTGGCCCCCCTTCTATGATATTTTAAAACCATGTTTAAGTAACCAGATATTTTAGTTTATGAGTTTGGTATGTGTGTGTTTCAAGAAAAAAGGAAATAAAGTATCTTGTTTAAGGCAGACAGACTCTAGAGCCCCACACTGGGCCTCATCTTTGTGGAGGGTTTTCCTAAATTCATCTGTTCCGTGTGTTGCACACGAGGACTGTGCTTTTATGAGGGCTCTGACGATTTCCCCACCTCAGACTCCGCTTCATCATCTTCCCCCAAAACCAATGGGCAGAATCGGATTAGTCACGGATGTAAGGAAGTTCCTAGGCCTTTATTTGTGGGCCCCTTCCAGTGTCCAGAGAGGAACTCCTCGATGTACTGACAGTGTCAAGTGTATGGAAAATTTTCGTAAGTAATTTAAATGCAGCCAGTTTCAAGATTGCTGACTCTTTCACTCTAGTCTCCCTGTGGTACACCTTCCCTTATATCAAATGGTAAGGAAGTAGCTAGGGGGCTTCAGGGGAACTAACTGAGGGCAAGTTCAACAGGGGATTCAGTCAGTTTGGGCTTAAAGTATATGTATGTGACTTGCAGTCACTTCCTGTCTCACTTAGGTTTAGGTAACTCGTAATGGCTTCCATAATCACTTTTACTTCTTATTTGCCAAAGCACATTGATACGGGGATGCAAATCAGAGGTCCTGCCTTGGTGTGACTATGTCTTCTGGTGCTACATCCAGAAGTGTGGCAGCAGGAAGCAAAACCATATTTGAGATGTACAAAACCAGCATCTGGCCCGTGGAAGTTCTTTTCAGTCTCCAGATGTGTGAAATGCTGAGCCGTAGAATTGGTTCTGTTGAGTATCCATTCACAACAGAAACTCTCCTGTCAGGACTGTACTTGCTAAAAATGTGTAAGCAATTACAGATGGACCCTGTACTCTCCTCTGCCGTGGGATTGTCTTATCGGGCAATCACGGTTGCGTCACTGTAGCTGCAATTTGGAAAGGTGTTTTGGAATGTGTCGGTAACACTTGCGGTTTGGCTGTCCATGGAAGATACTGTCTCTGGGAAGATACTGTCTCTGTCTCTGTCAAGTAACTTCTCGAGCATGTTTAGCCACAGCTCACAGAGGGGTGAGAGCACCCGGCTCTGAGAGGAGCTGAGGAGGTGCTTGCTGTGGAACAACCAAGTCTGGGGTGTGTGTGTGTGTGTGTGTGTGTGTGTGTGTGTGTGTGTGTACACATACACATGTGGACAAACCATCAATGAGAAGACTGCTACGATGAGGACCAGAACTCCAGAGTGGTTTGAAAGGTCAGAGGTTTTCAAATTATCATCCTGAGAACACTTTCCTTCTCCCTTAAGTATTGACATGCTTTATGGATACATAAAATATTAATTTCCTTCCAATTTCCACAAATAAAAAAAATGAATGAAATTAAAAAACCAAATCAAACATGATATAAAACTGAGGAAATGGACATTGAGAAAAATTATTCTCATATGAAGAAACACACTGTGGAGGAAAGCAAAATGCCGTTATCACACTAAAAACTGTAAGAGCAAGAAATAAATTCCAGACAGAAGTAGTGAGTAGGTTCCTGGGTTAAAATCATATGAACACATTGTTAGAAGATCATGATTTCTTGCCGATGTTTCCCGGATATACCAGCATCAACAAGGATAACATAAAACACATGCTGCGACCACAAAGGATATAGATTATACATTGGTTTGTGGATATCTTCAATTCCAAAAATAAGTTTATGATTAGCCACAATGCAAGAAAACTTAATGCTATGTAGTTTTGTTTTGTTTTGTTTTGTTTTGTTTTGTTTTGTTTTGTTTTGTTTTGTTTTGTTTTGTTTTTGCGGATCCGGAGATTGAACTCAGGCCCTTGTGCTTGCCAGGGAAGCACTTATTCCACTGAGCCAAGTCCATGGCCCCTATGCTATGTAGTTTTACTACTCATATATAGAAGACACTTGAATAGTGATTTCCCTATATTTTAAGCAATGACTCTAAGAGCATGCATGGCAATGCCAATTATAAATTGTGAGGCCACAGTTTTTTTTAAAAAAACTCTCCTAATTAAAAAAAAAAAAGAAATTAGACGGGGCATAGTGACACATGCTATAATCCCAGCACTTGGGAGGCTGAAAACAGGAGGATCAGTACATGTCTGATCTGTGTAGTGAGACCCTGTAGACCTTGAACTAAATGCATAGAATAAAAAATAAAAAACTTGACACTTGTCCGAGAAGAAAGACTAAATCAATTGTGGACACACGAAGAAGTCAAAGAATATCACTCAAAAGATGAGAGTAAAAAAGAACTATAGATGTATATATAGGGATTAATAAAAAAATTTTTTTCTCTATTTTGTGATTTTTGGGGGAGGTTGGTTAAATTTGTAATTTTTTGTCTTCTCATTCTGAGTTTTCACTAATTTTATGTTCCAGTTTTATACTTTCTGTGGTATTGGGGGTTGAACCCAAAGCCTTTGCACTTTTCTTATTTTTATTCTGAGATAATATTCTGTGAAGTCACAAAAAGATTGCCCAGGCTAAAGGTGGGAATTTGTGATCCTCTTGCCTCAGCACCCCCAAGAGTGCTGAGATTATAGCCAGGCACCGTAACACCTGGCCAAATTGTATAGTCCTCTGAAGAGGACACCGTAAACTTTATAAGTTCTAGTCCTTGTGAAACCTGGGCCTGCACCTATTCAGGAACCAGTAAAACATGGGCTCCAGGGCAGAAGTGGTCAGCATCTGCCTCAGGGTAGTGCCCTCTCTGGCACTTGTTCTAGAATGGTGCTTCCTGCCGTTTGGGCCCTCTAAGGAATTCCCTCACTAGAAATAGCTCAGGCGTTCAGCACTACTTTTCTTTTGTTCTTCTCCGTGAAGGGTGCAGTCAGCCTCTGTCCGATCTATGCCACAAATCCAGGTTCAACTGAGGTTGAAGATGATATAGAATTTTGTTCTTGTCCTTGTTTCCTAACAGCTATTTAGGTTGCACTTGTGTTAGGTAGCATGTGCATAATCTAGAGATGATGTGGTGTGGAGGACATGCGTAGGCTTAGTGTAAGTGCTGTTCATTTGGTGTAAGGGACTTGAGTGTCTTCAGGCTTTGGGATAAGAAGGGGTCCTGGAAGCAATCCCGCGGGGATACAAAGAGACTTCTGAATTTGGGGGAAAAGAATCTTTTAGAATACCTATTTCTCCATATTCTATAACCCCCATTTACTTTTAAAAATGAACCTGAAGTTGCTTTGTCCATCCCCACAAAGATTCCATTGGGGTTCTTTTGTATTTAGTACAGCGTCTACAGGGTCTCACTACCCAGATCAGACTCATAGTGATCCTCCTGTTTTCACCCTCCCAAGTGCTGGGATTACAGGCACACACCACCACACCCAGTCTCAATTGCCATCTCAGCGCGCCCTCGGGGCGGAGCCTGCATGGCCCTGGGGGACCAAACCTTGGCCTCTGCACTCTGCCTAAGCGGATGCTTTAGTCAGCTGAGCTATCTAGCCGGCCCTTCCACTGGGTTTCTTAGAGTGTTAGTAAGCTTAACATTTTAAATGAAAAATTGATGTCTAAGAACGGGTGGCTCTTAGTGAGTGCCTAGTGTGCCTGTGTGGAAACGTGACCTCGTCCTTCATTTATTCATGACTTTGCCCATCTTGCTCAGTTAGGATTTATAGCTGCCACATCAGCTCACTGTCCCCAGATCCCCATGCCCAGTCTCCCAGGCACACCCATGCCTTGCTCAGAATGTGTAATTCTTAAACCTGACAATTTGTAACTTTGGCTGCTATGAGTGGAATACATTAGTATTTGTGCATGAATAATACATGTTGATTTTCATGTGTTAGATTGATGTTGTATGTATATGCATGTAAGTATATTATATTACCAGCCACCTTACTAAGCTTTCTTGGGTTTTCTAGGTAGCAGTCATCACACCTAAAGATAATTGTTTTCCTATGATTGCAGCTTTCTAATAGCTTTATTTATTTTTATCACTTTTCTTTTTTTTTTTTAAATATTTATTTATTTATTTGTTTATTTAGTGTGTGTGTGGCCAGCTCAGCCCACCAGGGGGCGGGCCTGGCTGGCATGTGGTGCTGGGGATTGAACCGCGGTCCCTGTGTTTTGCTTAGCTTAGCTTGTTCTAAGTAGGTGCTTTAGTCCACTGAGCCATCTCACCAGCCCCTTTATCACTTTTCTTTACACAGCTCTCAGACTAGTGTTATTAATATGTACTAGTAAAAATCTGTATTGCCTTTATATTGATTTTAATGTGAATGCCCCTAGTATTTTGTTAGTAAATAGGTATTGGCTGTTGTTGATTAGAAGAAGGTTTTTTATTTGGGGTTTTTTTTGGTATTGTTTTTGGTTTTCATGTTAGAGAACTGGCCCTCCCACTTAGTTGTACTAATAACAGCGTTAAATCTGTGGACAAAGTGATTTCACTGGGATGTTTGTCTTAGTGGGCCATGCCCTGGGCAGTGGCACATGGCTGTGCATGTGGTTGCAGGGTGAGCAAGCACTTTCCTGGGATCATGCAGGCTGCCCCAAGCTCTAAGTGGCTGGATTGAAACTCAGACTATGCTGTTAAGGAGATGGAGGAGTGGCCTTCACTTGACTGGGTAGCTGCAAAATTGCGTTCAACTGCATCCTGTGATCAACTGGCTTGTTTGTTTAAAAGTTCCTTTCATGGGGGACTTTATTATAGGCAGAGCCCCCGGCTGTCTGCTAATAGGAATACACTATTTCCTTGCTTCCCAGTGATCCCAATGCTCCTTTTGCCCAGTGGAACACAGAGCGGGTCTGTGCATGGCTGGAGGACTTTGGCCTGGCTCAGTACGTGATCTTTGCCAGGCAGTGGGTGACATCTGGTCACACGTTGCTGACAGCTACGCCTCAAGACATGGAGAAGGTAAGAGCCAGGCATGAGACGAGGCTCCCATTTCTCCCCAGACCAATGCATGGGACCAGTGTGCAGGGTGTAGCTGTCCCCCCAATGAAGGAAGAAGGGAGGGCTGACAGTCATTCCCTCTGTAGCTGGCATCCCAAGGGATCCGCTTCTACCCTCTCAGAGCTTCTCCATCCCAACATGACATCCTCTGAGGAAGGACCACATTGCCTGCCAAAATTTCACATCTGGTCTTAATCTTTTAATTTCAGGAGCTAGGCATCAAGCACCCTCTCCATAGGAAGAAGCTGGTTTTAGCTGTAAAAGCCATCAACACCAAGCAGGAGGAGAAGTCTGCACTGCTAGACCATATTTGGGTGACAAGTAAGTACAGACATATACAGATTAAGTATGTTTCTAGTGAGTCCGAAAGGTAGAAAGAATTTCCTTATTGAATGCGTGCCTCAAAAACAGATGTCTGCTTGTGAAAGGCAGATGGATTACTAAATCTCTGAGGAATAAAACTGGAGCCCAAAGTCTAGTTTGCTGGTTTTTTTTTTTTTCCCTTGGCATCTACATTCTCCTATTCTCATGAATCCTAATGTGTCTACTCCTTCTATATTTGTAGGGTGGCTTGATGATATTGGCTTACCCCAATACAAAGACCAATTTCACGAATCCAGAGTGGATGGACGAATGCTTCAATACCTAACTGTGGTGAGGATTTTCCCTTTAAATATTTCAGTTGTGCCTGTGGTGGCCATTTTGAACTTGACTCTACTTCCTCCCTCAGATTCTTAAAGCCTTAAAATATATTGGTTGTCACATAAGAGGTCCCAAATAGTGAACTATAAACTATGGTGCTAAGAGAAGAATCTGTCAGTGTGTCTGTGTGGAGCTTTATGGCATATGAAAGATTTAGCTGTTTGATTGGGGAAGAACCTCTGTGGGTCTTTTGTCACTTTGGAAGCTGTGGTTCATCAGCTAAAACTTTTCTTTTGCAGAATGATCTACTCTTCTTAAAAGTCACTAGCCAACTCCATCATCTCAGCATCAAATGTGCCATTCACGTGCTGCATGTCAACAAGTTCAATCCTCACTGCCTGCATCGGAGGCCAGCTGATGAGGTAAGGGCAGAGGGCAGCCATGCGGGTGTCCTGCCCCAAGCCGTGACACCTGAAATGTTGCAAATGAGAAAGTAAGAATGACAGCATCACAGCATAGCTGCATTTCAGATCGTGGTTCTTGGGATTCTGGTACCCAGAACAGCCCTGTTGCCTGAACCATGGTAACCACTAACCTTATGCCTTCCCACCTTTGCTTAGGCAGACGATTACTATGGGCTAGAGGGCAGGGGGAACAAAGTGATCATAGGAGATGAGAAGTGGGATGAATGAAGCAGAGAAAAAGGAAAGGCAAAATGGAAAGATGGTGTCAGGGTAGGCAGAGAAGAGTCAGAGGAGGTACAAGGAGCCCTTCAGGAGCCAGATAGTTCAGAACAGTTTCCCTGCTTGTAGATAAAACATTAGCAAACTTCCAACCCAGGTACACAGTACTCATGAAATTCAGACAAACACAGCACCCCAAATCCTGGACAGTGCCTGACAGTATTGCGTGGACCTCAGAGTTCTTACTGGGTCCTTCCCGGACTGAAGGGTGGTAAGTCACATCCCACCTCCTCTTCCAACTCCACGTCCAGACACACTGAACAGCTCTTCCCTGTGGCCTACATCTCTTAGTCTCTTGCTATTGGACAAATATATGTTGTATACTTTTCTGTGTCAGTCCCAGACATGAGCATTGTGGAGACTGTGATGCCATGTGACAGTGCTTCTGCACACATATCTTCATTTGTGCTCCACTAAAATGTTCAGCCACACCAGAAAGGTTTTTTTTCCATAAATACTTCACTCACAACTCTCAATTCTGTTGAATCCCTGAATAAACACCTATATACCTTGATTTATTCCTCCCTACCCCCAAATTAGGCTGAAAATTAGAGTAACAAGATTATGAGTTCAGATATCTCTGTGTCAAAGACCCTCCAAGATTCAGTGAGAGCTGTTACTTGGGACTGGGAAGGCTTTCAAGCAGGTGGCCTGCGTAGCTTGGGTAACTATAAGGATCCACTCTTGTGGTAAGGGATCTGGGTAGGATTAGCTGTAGGTTCTGACTAGTCAGTGAAATTTTTCTTTCTTTCTCTCATAGAGTAACCTTTCCCCTTCAGAAGTTGTGCAGTGGTCCAACCACAGGGTGATGGAGTGGTTGCGATCTGTGGACCTGGCAGAATATGCACCAAACCTTCGAGGGAGTGGCGTCCATGGTGGTCTTATTGTGAGTCTGGAGTAGGCCACCTGCAGCGGGGACACACTGGGTTGTTCAGAAATTAATTTCCTAAGAAACAAATATTAATGCTAGTGAAAAAATAAAATACTTCACCTGAACTTCTTACATAATTTGAAGCCTCAGACAAAAAATTTTTGTAACATGTGGTTGAGAATTAATGTAACTCATGAAATTAAGATGGCCTCTGGAAGGATTTCCTCAGCTTCAGACCCAGAGGATTCTGGGATGCAGTTGTGTATGAGAGTCATTCCTGAAAATGGCAGCTCCTTCTGTTCCCAGAGCAGCATGGGGAAGTGAGGGGGAAGACATCAAATGCAATTTCCTGCTTGCTACGATATGATTCTTATCACCACTCAGATCTTTCAAGTGACAAAGCCAGAGGGGAAATGTGGAGGCAGTGGCTTAGATGTCATCTAGCCCTTATCAAAGAGATCCTGCTTCTCTGCTGATCTGTGAAGATGAAGTGGCAGAGAACAAATGTGCTAATGTCTCCTCAGAGCCAGGCCTCACTTTGAGCCTGGGAGGGAGAGGGTGTAGGATACACAAGTGGTGGTGCTTCCGCCCTTGCTCTGGAGTCACTTAGGCCCAGGAAGTTCATTTCTCATTGCCTGCTGACTAGGTTTTTTTTGTGGTTTCTTCTTAGATCCTGGAGCCACGCTTCACCGGGGACACCTTGGCTATGCTCCTCAATATCCCACCACAGAAGACACTTCTCAGGCGCCACCTGACCACCAAATTCAATGCCCTGATTGGTCCTGAGGCTGAACAGGAAAAGCGAGATAAAATGGCATCACCAGCTTACACCCCACTGACTACCACAGCCAAAGTGCGGGTGAGTTTCCAGACCCTTTCTGTGTGGTCCAGAGGTGCTGCCTCCTGGCACTTGTGTATTCAGCATGGAGGAGGGGGCACAACCAGCTTCCATGTGAGAGTTTGGCCCTGTGGTTATGCATCATTGCTAGGCCATTCTTAGTTTATCTCGAGTCAAGGAAGAGAGTGTGGGTTTGTGTATCCAGAAGCCGTGTGTGGGAAGTATCTCTTCTTGGACAGCAGGGAGCTTGTCCTCTGCCCCAGTGCTGTCATTATTCATCTGGCAAAATAGCTAAGTTCTGGGCCTGGGCTCCCTTTGGTTCGGTCCATCTGCATGCCGTAGCACCATGGGGCATAGTCAAAGTGGTCCTGCTGGTACAGGGTGTGTACCACTCGGCAGGGGTGCCTGCTTGCCTTGTTCTGTGAGGTGGTCAGTGCGCAGCGATCCAGAGACCCTGAGGTCATCCATGCACCAGCACCACTCCCTAGGCTCCCTGAATCCCATAAAGATCTGCCTGAGCAAACCTCTCCTCAGACAATGTCCATGGCTGACCCCATTCCCAACGGGCCAGCCCAGAGCCTCAGGTCCAGCTAAACACAAACACAGAACGCAGACCTCCTTCCCTGGGGGAGCAGGACAGTAAGTGCAGGTGGGGAGCATCTAGGAGAAGCAGTGCTGGGTACAGCTTGGGCCAGGAGGAAGACCAGCCCAGGGTGGCTGGCGTGATTCTGTGGCACCGGGCAGTGCTCCCCATGTGGTGTCAGCACCTGGGAAGAGGCGACTCCTCTGTGCTCAGCCCGGGATGCATCCTGTACCCTGTGGTATGCATTAGGATCCCTGACCATCTGGGAAACTGAGGGAGTTGCTGGCGGAGCAGCAGGAAATGGGTTTCAGGCCGTCTTAGGAACAGCTCTTCCTTCAAGATTACTCGCCAGTTGACCTTTCCTCAGTATAGAAACTGCTCTAGGAGCTCTGTGTGGTTTCATTTTATAGTATTTTCCTCATTGCATTGTTCCTAGGTCTGCTCTTAAATATACTGTCAGTCAAATGTGTACACTGGCTTGCTAGTCATCTTCCCATAACCTTGCATCTTCTGTGTTTTAGCCTAGGAAACTAGGATTTTCACATTTTGGAAACATGAGAAAAAAGAAATTTGATGAATCAACAGACTACATTTGCCCCATGGAACCAAGTGATGCAGTCAATGACAGTCAAAGGGTCTACAGTGGCTACCGGGGCCTCAGTCCCCTTGACAGCCCTGAACTGGATGGGCTGGACCAGGTGGGACCCGTTAGCTGATGCCCTTGTCACCTGGCTTCTGTGTGTACCTGAGCGCTCACAGTAACACCACGTGTGCTGCCACGTAACTGCACCTCATCCATCCCCTGCACCTGTGCATGGCTCACAGCGAACAATGTGGCGATGATTCTGTGCCCTGGGGCCGGTCTCTCTTCACACCCTGCTGGCAGCCAGGAGCTGGAGTTAAGACCTCTGCAAAGGGGCCAGGCTTGGGGACAGTTGGCAGAGGTGGACCCAGGAGGAAAGACACTTCAAGGTGCTTTTCCGTTTTTTTAATTATCATCAAAGTCCATCTCCAGCACGAGAACTTGGACCCAGGTCCAGGGACTCTCTGGTACAAGCCCCAGCGGCTCAGCTTTCAGGCACCACGCTGGGCTCCAGCTGAGGGAAAATTCAAGTGCCTTAGGCCTTTGGGCCACAGTGTCTTGGCTGAGGAGTCGAGCAGCAGGGATTTCTGCCATAGTGACAGTGTAATTGGGGTGTGCCTTACTACAGAGGTGGTCGCTTCTTTCTGGTAATAAAAATATTTATGTAGAAAGCAAACAGTGTAACCTATCTTTAATCCTGTTGGAGAAGAGAGCTGGGCACAGCTGGAGATGGAGTCCTACTGACGACAGTGTAGGTGCTTGGCCAGACGCACACAGGATTCACCAAGGGGGGTGGACAAGGGGGGACCCTCTCCTTCCTGCTGTCCTCAGGCCCCGCCTCTCACTGTGAAGTAGAAGGGAACCTTGGGTCTCACGCATATCCCGACTGGAGGCCACATCCATCATGCAGACCCCAGAGCTGGTTTCCGCTTCAGTAGCAGGAACCCCTCAAGCGGGTGGGCCACAGGGCAGCCGTGCCAGCAAGACCCTGGTCCTTCACATGTTTTGCCAGCTTCGGGAGCTATTGTAGGCTGGGCCTTCTGTGCTGGCAGCAGGGCTGGAACAGATCTGGCCTCTTCAAAAAAAAAAAAAAAAATGTTTTTTTAAAGATCTGGCCTTTTGATTCAGAGGCTGAGTAGCTGATAATGGACCCTCCAGATGGGCCCTGTCTGGCTGGAGACTGAGAGAGACGCTCATCTGTGCCAGTCATTCCCGGTCACCCCAGGGCAGCTCCTGGCTCCACAGGGTCCCTTGGGCCTCATCTGAAGAATAACAGCAATGTCCTAACCATCTGACAGCACGGCAAGGCCAAAAGCCTCGCAGGGGCTCTGATTCTGTCCCAGTCAGAGGTGATGCTCAGATTCCTGTCATCAGCAGCCTGAGGCTTGGCCTATTACCTCTGGCTTCCACTTTCCCTGAGGTCTAACTGCTGAGAGAAGCAGGCACAAACTTGCCAGCCAGCAGCAGTTTGGTCCTGACACCCCAGGGCCACAGTCTGCAGGGGCTCCTCAAGGCTGATTCCTGAGGTGGAGCTGGTCAGGCCAGGCTTTGTCCATTATTTTTTATGTCCTGGTGAGAGACTGCATGCACCTGTTTTCCAACCCTGCATGGAATTGTTTTGCCACTAATTTTCTGGGTATCCTCAGGCAAGTCTCATTCCTTTTCATGGGCCTCTGTTTTCCCACCTGTAAAACAGTTAATCTTTGACATCTTCCAAATCCAAAGCTTCTACATCCTCAAGAAAAAAGGAGCATTCCAATGTTACCTGTGGAAGAGGGCAGGGAAGGGGGCTGGAGTAGTGAGGAGGCCCCAGCTCTCCCAGCATCTTCCCCAGAATGCCACTGTCCTGGGGCATCACTGTCTGGGGCTGGTGCCTGGGCATTATGATTCTGTCCTTCGTCCCCGCTGCCTTTTGCTCCCAGAAAGCAGCCTGAACACTGAACATGTGTTGAGGGACAGCCTCTGCCTGGCTCTTCCTCCGTGCTGCTTCCTGTATCCTGAATGTCGATGCCGAGCAGGACATCAGGAGACCATGTGCATGCAGTGTGGGATCCTGGATGCCTTTCCTCAGGGACAGAGGCAGCATGTACCCCCTGCTCCTGTCACCCCCTCAGGCCTGGAAGCATGCTCTGGAGAAGCCAGGCCTGAGCAGGATAGGGTGTGCATGCCGTCTGCAGATCGCAAGCTGTACCCATAGGTGCTGACCAGGCTGCTGCCCACTTTACAGATGGCACCTTCGGAAGGCACTGTGACGCAGATAGGGCTCCTCTCTCAAGATATTCACCGTCTTACGGTAGGACTCTATTCTCACAGTAGGGTTGGTGCCATGGGGGTCCAGAAAGCCTGGCGTGTTGTCTACGGCCATACCACCCTGAATGCACCCGATCTCATCAGAAAGCCTGGTGTGGTGTTGTTGAAGACCAGGACAAGGTCAAGGGTGGTCCTGGGTGCTGGCCTCACAGCCTGAGTCCATCCTGCAGGCAGAATGCAGCCCCAGGGCCTTCTTCACTGGCCTGTTGCTGGGCTGCAGGCCCAAAGTTGAAACCTCCCAGAGCGTCCTAGGTCTTGGGTCCTTTTCCTAGTCTGAGCTGGTGAGGAAACCAAGAGGCTCTAGAAGTATCAGAGCCCCACCTTCATCTCTGACCTATCCTCTCTGCCACGAGACTCCTGCACGTCCCAGGCCATGCCTCTGACATCACAGATATCACAGGCAATCTGGCTGCATCCTGCCATGACCCAGAAGACCAGCCAGACCACAGGAGGCACCATGGTCTTGGGAGAAGAGCAGCAGTTTTGGAGAGCGGCAGACCTGGTTGAAGTTTCTGCTGTGCTCTACTGGCTTAGGCACCCTAGGTGTCTCATTCCTTGTCTGAGCTTTGGATTCAATATCTGCGGAGCTGGATGAATAAAGTCTGCCCTGCAGGGCTCCTAGGTAGAGCTGGCAGGAAAAGGCCAGCCACAGAGCAGATCTGTCTTCAAGACTTAAGATGTCCCGGGGCCCTTTAGTTCCATCCTGAATGTAGCAGCTGCTGTGTCCCCAGGACTGAGGCCTGGGCACTATACTTTGCTTCATGATCTTTCAAGGCACATTAGAAGCCTTTCTGAGGGTCAGTTTCCCCAAATCTAAGCAGGATCACTTTAATGCATCTTTCCTTTTCTTGGCTTACACAATGAAAGGTCTCTGCCCAGCCTTGCCTCCCTGTGATCTAAGAGGCCTTTGGTGGCTTTCTAAAAGAGCAAATGGCCTCTAAGATGAGCAGGTGTTTTTTGTTTTTTTTTTTAATCTTAATAGTTCTATTTATTCTGAGCCAAGGCTTGGGATCCCTGGGACTCCAGGAACAGGCAGGGCACCAATGTCAGACTCAGGCCATGCCCAGTGTCCCCTGCTTCCCTTGCAGTTGGGGGGAGGGGCGGCCCAGCTCCAGACTGTGTTAAACTGCCCCTTGGGCTATATCCTTTCAGACCCTGCTGAGCCAGGACCAGCTGCTGAATGATTCTCGCCTGACTACCCCTGACTCTGATGACTGGAGATGACATTCTTTGTGGCTGAGAGCCCAGAGAGGCGCGTGTGGGGCCCTGCCTTGGCCTCCCAGGGGACCTGGCACACAGCCATTGCAGAGCCCGGGCTGCAGATGGGGATGCCAGGGCATCTCGGCCATGGGTGCTGCTGGAACAAAGCAGAGCACTGGCGCGGGTGTCCAGGAGGCGCCTGGTGTCGCGAGGTGTTTCTAGCCCAGCCGTGCTCTTCACTGCAGCTTTCTACCTTTTGTACTTTTATACAAGGCCTGCAGGCGGCGCTTGTGGGGCGAGCAGTGAGATACAGCACACAGGCCCAGGGTTCGTGCTGCACCAGGAGGCTCCTACGCCAAAGGGGAAGAGCTGTTAGTCCATAAAACCGCTGCTGGAGAAAACATTCTGCAACTGTGTTCTGAATGTTCTGTGGTAACAGTTGAGTGAAATGACAGCTGGGAGTCTCTCAGAGCCGCCTTCAAGGAAACATATATTCAAGGTGAGAGGATGCAGGGTGAGAACAGTCCTCCCCTCTGCCCTGGCTGCCTCCACCTACCTTCAGCAGGGACCTGCTGGTCCTTCCTTCAGTCTGTGAACAGAAGTCCCATCACCTTTTCCCTCACAGCCTGAAATGTAATGTCTACTCACACGGCGCCCCCTAGTGGAAGACCCTTGGGCACCAACTCGCCACAATTTGACATTTTCCCACTCAAGCCTGCTTTGTGCTCTCTCCCACCTGGGAGAGAGGCGCCCGAGTCCTCAGTGTGCCTCCTTCCTCCCACTGCCTGGCTACTGTAGTTCCAGCTTTGTCTCTCATCTGGTTCCCGAAGCTGGTCTTTTCTTAGGTCCCTCACTCTTCCAACTGGTCCCCTCAATTCTCCTCCGTGCTCTTAAGGCTTCCTTCACAAAGCACAGTCTTAATCCTGTCATGCCTGGCCCCATTCTGGTCAGAGTTCAGTTACAGCGCCCTCACAGATGGCCACCCAGGCCCTTCACTGTCCTCAGCCTTTTTGAGCTCAGTGTTTGGCCTTTGCTCCCTTCAGGCCTCAGCTCCAGCCCCGCCCTCCCAGTGACGTCATTTCCCCCAGTCCCCTTCATGAAGCCCAATCCCACCTGTTAAGGCTCAGCACAGGCACTGCCTCTTCCATGTCTCTCAGGGAACCTTCATTCCTTTTCTAACCAGAGTTCAACTGCCCCACTGCTGTGTTCTCCGAACTCTGAAAAGCCTTGAATTTGTGTTGTCCTATCATATATTCTCCCTGAGCACAAACCCGCTGAGCACCCACTACTGACTGTAGTAGGCTGTACAGAGAGAAACAGGCCCAACTCCCAGCCCCCATCTGCTTCTGGATCAAGGTCCTGTTGACTAGCATGGTTGGCCTCCACACTCCAGGTGTGAGTAGCACCCCTCCTCCAGTAGTGACAACTGAAATGAGCCCAGACTTTTTGTCAAATATTCCCTGAGGGGCAAATTTGCCCCCTTTTGAGAGCCACTGGGGTAGAGACTGAGGTCACAATGGGAGGCTCAGGGGAGGAAAACTGATCTGGTCAGGCTTCCAATCAAGAAAGATCTCACAAGCCAGGCCCCTGGAGTAGGTCCCAGAGGCAGGAAGTAGCTGGGGGTGGGGACCAGAACAAAAGCAATGAAGGGTAAAATGCATGGCCAGATCTGCATCTTTGTAAAGTATCTGAGGGCAGGATCTTGCTCATGCCCAGCAGAGCGGGGAATTCCTTGTGGATGTGCTGAACAGGTGGGTGCAGGCAAGCTGGCCACACCGTCCCTGGCTGCCCCACACCCCAGTCCTATGAGACCATCATTGGCCACCTGTGGGCAAGACCTCAAGTTGGAGCTGTGCTGCAGAGCGCCCTGGAGCCATGGAGTCATGTGCCCATCTCTTCAGCTCCTTTTGTCCCTTCCTACTCTGCTTCACACACACACACACACACACACACACACACACACACACACCAGTGGCACCAAGTTGAAACACTGCTGCTGTTATGCCAGCTTTCGTGAAAAGGGGGGGGGTGAGTAACTTAGAATTTAAAACCAGCTCTGACACCCAGTGGCGGAATGACTTCACAACACCAGCTCTGATACCCAGTGGCCGAATGTCTGAGTTTGCTCCTCATGTGTACCATGAAGCACAAAATCCTCACAGGGTTGCTGGTCTATTCTGAGAATTATATGAAATCTGCAAAAATGGCCATACCCACTCAGGTAACCAAGCAGTGATATGTTGTCCTGGCCCTGAAGATGGTGACAGTGGGGCCTTGTATCTTATAACTTGAGTTCAGTTGATAGGGTCTAAGGCAGAGCTTCTGGGAGCTGTATGTTAAGTTGAGATGCTTCTGATTAGAACCACTTCTAGCCTAATACCGGGATGGGGCCAGGAGGATGCTGGGAAGAAAAGCACTCCATGCTTCCATCTGCTGTATACAACTGAGGAGGGTCTAGAAGGAGTCCCCAGAGCCACCTTCCCATTCCCATTTCAAGGAATCCCACAAAGAAGAAAGACTATACATGGAGGGGGCCTGAGGACTCTTGTAGGTTTGGCTTTAAAAGCAGAGCTGTCTGGAGAGGGGTTCAAGAGAGAGGGTAGTGGCAGTTGATGCGACCCCACCTGGATCCTGCTCTGGCACCATGGCCAGTGTGGCCTATTCTGACCACCTCCATGACACAGAAGCCAACTGTCAAGTACAGCACGATGGGCTCCTGACCTCAGCAGGGCCCACAGAGCCACATGTCCTGAGCTGTCTACTAAGAACTTAAATTTATTTCACTGAACTATGGAGAAAGGTACAATAATGGAGCTTTTCCCACCCTTCAAGCTGCCGGGCCTCAGAAGCCCTTTCTCCTGGTGCCTCCACGCCTTCTTCAGTCCACACTCAACAGAGTGGTGCCTAGCGTGCCTTCCCGGGGAGGCGTCAGAAGACACTTTTGCAAACATCTCAGTTTAACCTGGTGAAACGAAATTCACTCTGAAACAGAACAGACCCTGGGAACTTGTGAAGAGCGCAAGAGGTGTTAGTAGGTGAAAATCATGTCCTTCGTATAACCCAGCTTTCCCAGGCTTGGGTGGGCAACTTTGTGGACCAGAGCCTGGGGCCCACACACCAGGATTAGTGTGGCCTTCCCAGGCGGAGGGAGGTGCTCCCTGATCATGTCGGCAGTCACAAAGCCAGAGCTGTAATTCCAGCCTGAAATGAAGCAGAACAGGAAGTAACTGTGAGGTACTGGAGCGGAAGGGCCAGGCTGCCCTACAGAGGTTTACAAGTCTGTCCTGCTATTCCCTACAAAACCGTGAGAAGCAGCTGTGGGGCCTCAGACAGCCCTCTGGCAGCATTCACTCCAGAGTGCCCACTCACAGCTGAGACTCAGGGGCCCATGCTCCTGTGTGCTGACTCCAAGCACTGAGGAGGGTGAGGAACCCTGGTGAAGTGTCCCAAGCTGTGGTTAGGGGAGTGAACTGGTGTCGTGTTTGTGGGGTTGCATGCCCTCTGCTGGTCAATTTGGTGTATGACGAGATAGGAACGACGCTCCGCTGCCTGGGGCTCAGCATGGGAACACTGCGGTCCAGAAAAGGTGAGTGGTGATGGGTGCGTGGCTATAAGCAGTGATGTGAGAGGCGAAAGGACCAGTGGCCAGGAGAGATGCAGCGTATGATGGTTGCAGGGGTACAGGTGTTCAGGCAGCCAGTGGCTCTGTCTCTCTTGGTGTTCAGTGCAGTGCGTGGAGCACTGCTGAGACATCAGACACCGGCCCTCTCTCACCCTCCTTACAAGCAGGTCACCCGGACCCACCCTCGAATCCTGCACTTTCCATATGGACCCATAACCCCAGGCCTAATCCCCCCCCCCCAAGAAAAAAAAGGCCAAACCAATCCATGAGGACTTAGAGCTGATCCACAGCAAGTGAGGGCAAAGGGCTCGTACCTGAGGGAGGCCTGTCCAGAGTGTACCACACACTGAACTGCTCTGGATGAGTACTGGCAATTCCTTCAAGCTCCTTTCTCATCAGGATATCCTCCTCTGTCTAGAAAAGGAATATTAGAAAAGCCCCACTCACGGGCAGCACACATATCCTCCACACCGAGCACACAGCTGGCCAACACACCATCCACGCTGTGCTGTCCCAGCCTAAGTGCCCACCGCAGACTCCTAGGGCAGATGAGGACGCCACAGAGCTCCAGGAGACCAAAGCCTCTTATTTCTCTCTTTTGCAGTGAGTATCTGGGAGGCCGAGGAGTCTAATGGGGAGGGGACTGCCTGGAGACATGGGGCCTGCAGGCCATGGCCTCCATGTGGGTCTCCCCACCCACCTCCTCCGCCCACACTAGGCATGGGCATAGGGCACCCAGCTGGGAGAAGGCTGGCGCAGGCCGTGGTGTTTTGCCAGAAAGAGGGAGCGAGGGCGATAAGGAGAACAGCACTGAGCCTCGCCAGGGAAAAGACAGCCAGGGCCACTGTCTCGGGCTAAGGGAGCACACAGATGTGTGTGGCACCTGCCCCAGCAATTCCACTTCTGGGCTTCTGTTTAAAAAGAAATCTAAAAGTGGGAAGGCCCTGGCACAAGAATTCATCACTGCATCATTGATCATTTATACCTGGAAACGGAAAACCTGAACAAAAGAAATTTAGTAAACTATAGTACAACTTGACAAAGCCTGTGCTGAACATACAGGGCATCAATAAGCAAATCCTGTGTGGATATGCTAACTGAAATATATATATCAGACAGCTGTGCTGTTTTAAGGCAGGGAAGAGGCCATGTTGGCCTCCTCCATTGGCCCCAGTACATTGGCACGAGGACTGGAGCCTGCGCCTTCTGAGATAATCACTAGGCTTTCTCTTCTGAGGACTGCATGTATGCATTATTCACTATATCATATAGTGGACAATACACACACACACACACACACACACACATATATATAAAACAAAAAATACTTATATTCTTTTATATTTCCCAAGATTTCCATGAGAGCATCTTTGACTTGATTTTTATACTCAGAGAAAAAAAGAGAAAGAAATTAGGAAGGAAAAAGAAAGCCTAAGCTCAAGCCTTCTTGCTCTGGCATTCCCAGCAGGAACGTGGGCCTGGGCTCAGTGTCTGGCTTCGAGCCCACGCCCAGGCAGTGCGTGCGCAGTTGGTGGGTGCAGGATGAATGCAGAGCCCTGCTCAGCGAACTTTTTGTCCCACCGCTGCAAATCGGGTGCTGACAGGGCAGAACTGACCTGGTTGGCAAACAGGAGGGACATTCGGGTCCTGTCATTGGGGTTCTTGGTGATGTGGCGGATGAGCTGCAGCATGGGCGTAATGCCTGGAACACAGTAATTGGGCAGGCCGGCCTTCTGCGTCTCTGATGCGACAGTCCCCAGCCTGCAGCAGCTCAACAGCTTTCCCCTGTCCCCTGTGCCTGCTTGCAGGCGCTTTAATCCACTGAGCTATTTGGCCGGCCCCTTGGGATTACTTTCTATCACAGCAGTAAGTCAAAAACCCTGTTTCATTTCCCCATGATGGGAAGAGAATCCTTAGATCTTCAGCATCCTCTTTTGCAAAAAGTATTAGTGGTCAGTAAATGCTATGGGTTTTAAAGGGGCCATGATGGCACCTGGCCCCCTGGGCATGTCTGCCAAAGTTATTCTCTCCAGTCAGGTGACATTGTCCAGGGTCAGGGAGAGTCTGGTATGGACTGGATCCAGGCACATGAAAGAGACCACAGACGGGCCACACAGCCTGAGTCCCAGGCAGCCACCACATTAGCTAAGGGGAGCAGCAAACCATCAGATTCAGGATAGGTTCTTAGGCTGTGCAGCTAAGAGACGAGTAACTCAGGCCACCCCTTCTAGGGCCCAGCAACTGCAAAGTCTTGTAGGTCACTGGATGAAACCCTAAGAACCTCTTACCTGTGCCTCCAGCAATCATTCCCAGGTGCTGAACTAGTTTTTTTTCAGACGGGCTTGTTTTGTGCGGTTTGATTGCAATTCTCCCTAGAAGCACAGGGGATGTTTCTAACTTCTGCAGCAGTTCTTGTCAGGGAGCCTGCAAAAAATCACTGACTTCCCTTGGGACCTGTAGATGGCAGGTCGCCTCTGACAAGACTGTGCCGTTTTAAGGCAAGGAGGAGGCCACCGTGGCTCTTTCCATCAACCCCAGTACACTGGCACAGGGACGGGAGCCTGGGCCTTCTCAGGTAATTGCCAAGCCTTCTCTTCTGAGGACAGAGGCAAGCTGAAGCTCATAAAGAGCCTCACCTGCAGCAGTGAAGGAGGGAGTAAAGGACGAATACATGCCAAGTTCATCAATGTGGGCAACAGCACCCTGCTGCTTCTCACCCTGCAAGCTCAGTGACGAGGTCACACCAGTGAAACTTAGGATCTTCTGGACAGGGAGTGCAGTGATACACTGATCCAGGTGAATGCATGCATGAGGACTTGAAGCACAAGCCCATGTGGGGGCTGAGCAGGGCTCTGGGACAAGAAGGCCACTGCAGGAGTCTTCATCCTCCCAGCTGGACACCCAGTGTGATCCCACCAGTACCTGGCCCTTGGTAGAACAGTTGCCCAGTCGGCCCTCGAAAAAGGATGGTGTCTCCAATTTGCATGTTCTCCAAGTACTGAGTCATCTTCCCCCCTTCGGGATACTTAGGGTGTACGTTTTTGAAGTAGATCTGAAAAACAAGGCAGGGTGTTTGCATGCGCTGTGACTTATGGGCACTGCTGTGCACAACTACCAAATGCATCTGCTACAGTGTGCCACGCAGGGAAAGCGCTCTGCTTTCATGGCTGCTGCAAGCTGTCCCCTAAGACATCACAAGGTTAACTGTACCTCAGTTATTAAATGACATCTCTGGAAAGCCCCATCTGGGGCAGGAGTCCCCTCAGGGCAAAGCCACAGCCCCCAACCCCACCATCCTCAATAAGCTCAGGAGTGCATGACAGCTGGACACAATAGGCATTATTTACCTTTATGATTAAGTCCACAAAGCCTCGGTCATCATCACTGGAGACAGGTGTGTATGCCCTGATCACCAAGTCACCATTAATTTTGGCCAAGAGGTGGATATAGTTCCCTACGGAAAGGGCATCAAATGGTAAGTCTGAACACGACCAGCTAAGTACCACCCAGGAATGCCCTCAAGTACTGAGCCTTGGGAAGGGGACAAATACTGGCAAGATGGCACAAGGGGATGGAGGGAAGAAGCCCTAAGGCAGGATGTTTGGGTCCTAGGCCTGCCCTTGAACCTCCATGTGCTAGCATGACTACAGTCATATTGTTAAGGAATCTTAACAGGGACTTAAGACAAGAAGAGCAAAAGCTGGGAGGTACCATTAAAAATGACAAAGAAGAGTGTTTCCCTTTTAAAGAAAAATATGTTGCCTTTACAAACTCATTTTCTCCTGAACTGAGGTCTGTCATTCCGTCACAGCTGCCCTGTTTGTGTCCTGGTGCCTGGCACAGAGCAGAGTTAGGCTCATAGCGGTCGTGGGGCCTCAGGATCCAAACACCCATGATTCAAACAAAGCAGCAGCATTGACCTGGTCTGTGGCTTTGCTGAGGGGCAGCAGTGAAGTCTGAAGCATGTAGTTCTGCCCCTCCAGTGTAGACTTCTGTGGATATCATAAGGCCAGATAGCTATGGGTGCTGACAGAACCCCGGGGTCACATGCCAGGCTGAGTTGCTCAAGTATCTGGTGGATCTAAAATGGAGACTTTGGTGACTAAGGCAATCCGACATGAAGGCAGGAGCTGCCATCAAGAGATGCTAAGAGCTAGAGGCAAGGGAAGCCACAGTGCCAGTTTATGAGGAGGCCGACTCTTGGAATACCCAGGAAAGCAGATGGCAGAGTATGGATACACAGCTAAGAGAGACAGAAAAGGAGAGGAGACAGAGGACAAGGGCAGCTGGTTTGAGGTGCTCAAGGGAAGCACAAACAAGAGTCCTTGAGGAGGCCCTGACATCTGAGGTCCAAGCGCTTTGGCCTGAAGCCTGGCCATGGCTTGGCTGAGCCCCACCCAAGGACACACAGGGACACACACCTGCAGCAGCTTCCATCTAAGAGTTCCCATGGAACACAGCACCTAGAAGGGCTCTGTCAGATGCAGCCAGCCTGGGCATGGCCTGGCAGTGTCCCCAGAAATATGGGGTTGTCCCACTAATGCTTCTGGCCTCATTTCTAACCAAGCAATTAACACCAGCAACTCCAAGTCCCCCCATCAGCCATTCCCATAAGCCATTATACTACCTTGTTCTACTCTACTAAGCTTGTACGGCTTCCACCAGGGCTGAGAAGAGCATGGGTCCAAGCAGTTGCTAAGAAATTCTTTTTCTCAAGGTTTTTCAGTCTGTTACATGTCCTGCCAGGCAGGGACTGGAAGACCACCAGACCCCATGTGCTCTAGTACAGAGAAGGAGCCAGGGAGCCTTGAGGAGGCTCAGTGCCCCCTGGGTGTCCTGTGCATAATTCCAGCAGACTGAGGGTGGAGGGTTTTTGCAGACAGGACAAACAGGCCATGCTGGCTACTCCACCAGGAGGGAAGGAACACGCTGGGTTTCCCAGGGTCCTAAGGTTTTCCACATCACGAAGACTAACTTGGCTATCTAGAGAGCTATAGCCTAGAAAGGGGGTCACCACAAACTCTAGGGCTCCTGCAGCTGGTATCCACAATGACTGTCTTTTGTGTGGGTCTGAGGTCCCTGCAGGGAACTCATGTGGGACACCTGACTCCCCTACACGCCCTTACACATTCTGGGCTTTTCTCCTGACTAGGAAAACATCAGTGCCCCCAGGCCTCTTCCTGCACAGTGATCTGCACTTTCTGAATTTTCACATTCATCAGTCACTTTACCCACATAATAGCCCAGCTGAGGTAAGCAGGCAGGCCTGGGAAATCCCATGTCATGGGATGAAAATCAGAGAGGTTGAGGACTTGGGTAGGGTTGGTCAGCAAGGAGCCTCAGACGAGAACTTAGACATTCTGACTCTAGGGAACTTCTTTTCCACGCTCTTGAGGTAACACTTTTGTGTCAGCCAAGTGGGACAACAATGAAAAAGGGTGCAACTCATCCCCAAGTACATCTCCCCATCTTCCCAGGCTCACAGCATTCAGGAAGAATACAATCTCCCTTCATGCCTTGGGAGGTTGGAAACCGGTGTTCTGACGGAGCAGAGTGCCTGGCTTCCAGAAGCGTAGCCCTAGAGGTGACAGTGAAGAGCCAGCTCACCTACAGGAAGCCCTAAGACATGGTCCAGTGAGGGCAGTCCAAAGCGGAACCTCCGGGTGTTGTGGTTGATTTGCTGATAAAACAAACCAGAGACCGGTGGCTGTCAGCATCCAGGAGCCCCCCTTGGGTGCCTCTGCTCCCCAGCCAGCGTTCCCTCCCTCCCTCTCCCTCTCTTCCATCAAGCGTGGAGGAGTTGCACCGTCCCACTACCTCTTTCTCAATCAGGGGCAGCGGGTACTTGGAGTCAGGATCCTTTAAGGTGATGAGGTCTTTCCTCCGCGTGTTCATGCTCTTCAGGGCAAACAGGATCACTGTAACCCCAATGACCGTGATGGCCAGCAGCGTGGACGGGTCCTGGCAGGAACAAGATAAACAGAGCACTCAGGCCTCGCCATCCTTGGACAGGGTGTCCCTCCAGCACAGCTACTCGTCCTTTGCCAGTGCCACAGAAGATGCAGGCCATGTCTCCGAGGAGACGGGAAGAGGGAAGGGCACCGAACAACCCATCAGGCAGGGAGCCCGCGTGGGACAGAGTGAAAGGCCAGGGTCAGCTGCGGATCAGAGAGGCCGGGGACGGGGCCAGACAAGGCCCCACTTCCCTTTATGGGGAAGTGGACACTGGGAGGCCCCTCAGAGGCGTTGATGAGCTACTAAGGAGCAATGAGGAACCGGGCCTGAGTCTTGAGCTGAACTAGAGAGGGCGGGCCTGTAAGGGTCACCTCTGCACTCCCCAG
>NW_004524910.1:1111872-1114854 GCF_000260255.1 Octodon degus
CCCCGCCCCGCCCCGCCCCGCCCGTGGTCTCGGTTCCGGTCCCGCATCCCGGACTCTGAGGTCCCGGCCAGTCCCCCTTCGCCCGCCAAGCTTCGACCCGCCGAACACACCCGCAGCCAGGCGCCCAGCATGTCGGCGACCCGGGCTCCCGAGGGCGGCTCTGCGCGGACCGAGCGGACACCGGTAGCGGCCGGGCCTGGGCGGCTCACTCGTCCGTCCCCGAGCGCCGCCGGGTGGAGGGCGGAGGTACTCCTCGCGTGACCCGCGGCGCTCCAGCCCTGCCCGCCTCGCGTCCACTGGCGAGCGCGGGTTACCTCAGCCCCGCGCAGGGTCCCCGTACCTCTAAATAAACTAAATAAATAAATCTCTTTACGTTTATTTACACCTGAACTTATTCCAGAACATATTTCCTGTGATTTGCTCCAGAAGTTCCCTTCCCTCTGGTTTTGGTGGTTCTGATGCTGTTATTACCTTAACTGTGGGTCTGTTTGCTAAAGTGCTTCCTCCTACCTGGTCACGCTTTACCTCACTGTCCCTCCAGGCCGCAGGAGGAGCCCACTGACTCCATCCCTTCCTCCTCACCCTGGCTCTAGCCTGTCCTTTGTGCATTTTATTACAATGCCATCCCGAACAAAGAAGCTCAATATCCAAATACATTCAACTGGGTGAACTTCATGAGAAGCAGTGACGGAACTTGCAACTCACTCCAAGTACCCAGCACAGACCAACGCAGGCCAATGCAGAATAATTCTTCAGTTGGATGTTTCTTGTTTTTCCTCTTCAAGGAAATATTGGTGGAATCTTAGTGGCATCTGATGAGAAGTCTCCACTGAGCGCTGAAACGGCAGTACTTTGCTTTCTAAAATGTTTTCAACCTCGACTTGCACAAAAGTAATGTAGCTATGGAAAGATTTGCATACTCCTACAGAGCTGCCAGAGGGGAAAGATTGTGGAAGACAAGAGGCCTGAGACACCTGGGGTGATCAGATTTTTCTAGAAACTGTGTGATTGGAACCAGTCAAAAGAAGTTTGCATAACCTATTCCTGTCATCTCTCCCACACTCAGGGAAATCCTTCCTGAGCAGCTATGTCTGCCGAGCTATGCCTACGATGGCAGCCACGTCCCCCACCAATCTTTACAGCAGTTGTTTCAACTCTTCCTGAGCAGCATCTGCTGTGGCAGAGGCTGGGTTCAAGCCTCCAGAAGGTAGTGATTGTGAGTTCACAGTTTAGCAACAACAGGATTAATGGGAAAGCAAGTGCCATTTGTAGGGGAAATTCCCACCTGCATAGAGTGTATCTGCCAGCCTGGGTGCTGCCAGCCCCACAGTAGGAGAAAGGCAGGCTCTGAGGATGAGGAGAGGGGAAGGTGTCCCACAGAAGGGATGGCTCTTTTCCACTTGTGACTCCTACTTACCACAAACAGGCTTGGTGAGAAAAGGTGAACATTTTCTCTTTTACCTCTGAAAGTTTGATGATTTTACTTTATGAAATAAAAGGACATAAAACAGATGAATAGGATAAAAGCACCCAAGTTTATTAATTAATGTACAGAAGCACAGGAGCCCTATATACAAATGATGACTCTCAAGGAAAAGACTAGAAGATTGATATTTATATAATATTTTACATTACACAAAGGAATAGAGGCTTGAAGCTCAGAGGCAGGGTGGGGAGCACACAGTTGTGCGAGGGTCAAGAGAGGAACTACAGGGCGCTGACAGGTTCCTACGACACACAGAGCTTCCTCGGTAGTGACCTCTGTAAGGTCTCCTGTGACAATCTCTGTCTGCCCAGGTGTCAGACACCCAATCTGTTCTTGCTATGAAAGGATCTTTCCTAGCAGCTGCAGGGATATTGCTGCGAAGGCTTTGCCTTTCTCTTTTGCTTACTTTACTAAGATAGATACAATGAAATTTCTCTTAGAAAAGGACAGATTTTCAGAGCTATTTTCGTCTGCACTTTCTCTGAACAATCATCTTGAAATATGTCAAGGAAATACATTTGGAACAGGATATTGTACTGCCTCACATTTGGGTTGTTCAGAGCCCTATCCCAGCCTCTACCTCTTTATCTCTGAAAGGACAAAAGCAGGAGCTTTTTAGATGAGACTTGGGATAAAAAATTCTTTATTTCTAAAATGTTTTAAAGAGCAGGAGCAAGTTCATAGAACAAACTGGACTAAAACTGCATTCTAAGAGGAATTCTAAGACTTTCATTTTTGCACAGTTGCATACTCACAGAAGATAATTGGGCCATGGAACACATCTCTAGGAAATTGTAATCTTTTTGCCACTATCTCCATTTGGTGACTTCTCTAAGATCATATGGCTTGAAATAGCAAAGTGGGACTTATAGTCCCACTTATAGTCCCTGGTCCTGGATCCAGCCTTATGCTGTTGCCCTACACCCCCATGACCTGTGGGGCAGAATATATATATATTCTTATACAAACTTAACCTAGATTGTTTACTTTAAAATTGAAAGCACTCCCCTCCGTAGGTATACCACCTTCCAGAAACCTGCAGGTGTTTGAGCCCAGAATTCGGCTCAAGGTTTTATGGACGCTTTGTATGCATGACCAGGGAAATAAAATACCACATTGTTTTAAGCCAATTTGGTTTTGGTAAAATCAATGTGGAGGGCCAGTGAGATAGCTCAGCAGACTAAAGCACCTGCTTAGTCAAGCATAAAGACCAGCTTCGATCCCCGGGACTACATGCTGCACCAGCCCTGGCCCTGGGCACACTGAGCCTAGGAGCGAGTCTGGGTGTAGTAGTGCACTTCCGTAATCCAGAGCTGGGGAGGCTTAAAACAGGAGGATCACTACAAGTCTGAGCTGCATAGTGAGATCCTGTACAAAAATGCATAAATTAAAAAAAATCAATTTGGAACTACAGCCTGTGAGAAAGGGTCGCAGATGAAGGGTGTGGCTGTGCACACTTAACATTTGGGAAGCTTAGGCAGAGGAAGCTCCTAGCA
>NW_004524910.1:1116012-1117060 GCF_000260255.1 Octodon degus
GTGCCCCAGGGGCGGGGCTGGCACCGCAGGTCAGGGGATCAAACTCTTGGCCCCTGCATCTGCCTAAGCAGGCACTTTAATCTGCTGAGCTATTTGACCAGCCCTAATTTTCAGAAATTTTTTTATAAAAGACTTTTCAGAAGGGATCATGACTCTATCTTCTGCTTGGAAATCTGAATTTTAGTTACCTTTTCACTGCACGCATCTGGAACGGATGATTACAATATAACCAGAGACTCAAGATGCATATCAAAGGTTCTTACAAGCTACCTGAATCTGTGGCTCCTAAATTGCAGTTCCCAATGCCCCAAATGAAGACCATTTTACTTTTGAAGCTTCTGAGTTTGGATCGCTCACCAGAACCAGTTGCCCACCCTGAAATCAAAGCCCTTCTTGCTGGCTCTTACATTGAGCATCAGTCATGTGCATTAAAAGGACATGTCTTACTTTTGATCTTGTGCTAGAATCATAAATGCTCCTTGGAGGTAGCCCAAAGCTGAGAGGTGTTCTCCCTGTTTCCACCAAGGAATACCATTAGGGATCCAGTAGATCAGTGAAGAGGCTAGTGGAGGAGCGGTGGCACAGCCGGCAGTATGGGCCGGGTCCTTGTGGAGTGCTGAGGTAACCGGCAAGGAAAGGCAGGTCCTGTAGGCCTAGGGTGGGCGAGAAGTGCACAGCCCCGTGGGAGAAGACCTGCTTCTAGACACATGTGAGATGGCAGTGCTTTCGGAGGGCATCTTGCAAGGCTGCAATCCTCTAGGTGGAGCAAGTACAAGGAACCTGGACTGCTGTAATTCAGGTTACTATTTCTATCACACAGCCTGATGCCTGATGAGGCCCAGGGAAGCTTTTTTTTTTTTTTTTTTTTTTTTGCGGTACCAGGGATTGAACTGAGGACGTTGCACTTGCCAGGCAAGCACTTATGCTGCCAACCTGTCTTCCCAGCCCAAGTAGAATAATTCTTTCTTTCTTTCTTTATTTCTTTCTTTCTTTCTTTCTTTCTTTCTTTCTTTCTTTCTTTCTTCTTTCTTTCTTTCTTTCTTTCTTT
>NW_004524910.1:1117569-1126190 GCF_000260255.1 Octodon degus
CTCCTCCTCCTCCTTCTTCTTTTCTTCTCCTTCTCCTCCTCCTCCTTCTCCTTTGTGAGTGTATCTTCTATACCTATGAAAAATTTTAACCTAGCACAGTGAATTTTTTAAACATTAACAAATACATTGACTCAACATATTTTCAGAAAATATGGCTTTTTAAAAATGTATTTGGGTGTTGCAGAGTCATACTACACAGCTTGGGCTCCTAGTGATCCTCCTGCTTTCAGCCTCCCCACAGCTGGGATAACAAGTATGTGCCTCTACACCTGGACTCAAGATTACAGGTGTATGCCACTATGCCTGGACTCTGTGGGGTAGGGATGGGGCTGGTGCAGCACATGGTGCCAGGGATTGAACCGCAGTCACTGCACTTGCCTAAGCTTGCCTAAGCAGACGCTTTAGTTCACTGAGCTATCTCACTGGACCCCAGGAAAAAAATGCTTTTTTCTATGCAGCATTTTTAGATACCCTCTCTCTGGTGCTCTCACCTGCTCTTGCATGGCTGCCATCCAATGTCGAGCCACAGTTTCTGCCCCTGATCACTGTCTACCTTGCACTATATTCGAATAATTGCAGGAAACAGTTATCTTTCATCTCCAGGGAGACTTGGAGGCCCTAGAGGGGAGGACATAGCTCTACTGTCTTTTGTCCGCAGCTCTTTCTGTGTCCTAGCTTGGCGAGGTGCTCAGTAATTATCTGTTTATTGCTTCTTTACTTTCAACAGCTGGCTTCAGATTATTCTCAGTGCAGATAAAGATGGAAACCCACAGGTATCTAGATGGATTCAAATATCCTTACAGGAGGAAGTTCACCCAAAGACCAGATCAAAATTCAAATAATATGGACTGAACCGAATTTGGAACCTTCTTACTAACAGGATTCCCTAGACATAGTCATTGTTAGATCCCCATCGTATGACCTAGTCATTCTGAGTCTCAGATTTATGACTTGTATGCTGGAGATGTTTACACCAGAATAGCACTGTGCCAGACTCTGATTCAAGCCTATTGAGGTGCGAACCCTTGCTCTGTAACTTTGAATATGATCCGATTGGGGTCTCTTACTATTCATTTCTAAGACTTGGTTTCTTTATCTTAATTTTATTTATTTATTTATTTATTATTTATTTATTTATTTATTTTTGCAGTACCGGGGATTGAACTCAGGACCTTGCGCTTGCCAGGCAAATGCTTATTCTACTGAGCTATCTCCCTAGCCCAGTTTGTCTTTAAAATGAAGGCAATAATGATGATAATGCTTGCCTCGCGGGGTTGTGTGATGGCTATGAGTTCACTTACGTAAAGTGCATAGAAATGAATCTGACATAAAATAAATTATACATTTTGGCTATTATTAATTTTACAGAAGTTAGATGAAAAAAACCAACAACCCTGTAATGAGTGGAAAAAAGCAGGACCAGAGAAGGAAGAGAAGGAGGTGTTGAGAATAAGCAAGAGAATATTTCTCAAGATCAGATCACTATGAGTCTGATCTAAGCAGTGAGACCCTGTACACCCTGTACACCCTGCCCTAACTATGAGAAAAGAAAAGAAAACACGAGAGAGAGAGAGAGAGAGAGAGAGAGAGAGAGAATATTTCTCAAGATCAAGGAGATTGGCCACTAGAATCAATAATTACACTCCTTCCTCAGTCTCCTGAGTGCTGGGATGAAGGCATGCACCAAGAATAGCATTTTAGAGGGGCCAGGGAGATGGCTCAGTAGAATAAGTGCTTGCCTGGCAAGTACAAAGGCCCGAGTTCAATGGACTGGTTCCACAAAAAACAAACAAACAACAACAACAACAACAACAACAAAAAAACTATTGTTGCAGGCAGCTGAGTTAGATAAAAGTGTTCTGGCAGTCAGGGCCAGGTCCTCAAGGGATCAGTATGGAAGACAGGGTGACTTTGCAAATTTGGGAGAGACAGACACCCACCGCTGCTCTGGGCAGGACCTCAGGACAAAAGAGGAACCAAATGCAGCCACATACCTCCCTAAAGATAGGCATCCAGGATTGGTATTCTAAATGTTTCTCACCTTAAGGATGCCTAGAAGTCACTAACCCAGCTCCCAGTGGGAAGCCCACTTACTTCCCTATTCGGTCCTGATTTAATTTTACCTGAGTAATTGTGCTTTTAATCTCATTGGTTGGCCATAGCTTTGTCCCACCTCCTGCCCATCTACTGGGTTCCAGTGTTTTCCACCCTAGACCTGATATAGGAGAAATGAAACTCCCAACCTGAAAAGTACCTGGGACAAGTTCGTGTTCTCAAAAACTGAAGAATGAATTTTAGGAACAAACAGAGTTTATGAGCAGAATACTTTTTTGGGGAAAGGAAGCTCCTTCCCAGACAGGGACAGAAGGGGGGCCCGAGCGGGTTGTCCTCAGGAAGTGGTCTCTTCCAGATACTTTTATAGAGGAAAACCATGTGGTGAGGAGGGTCTAAGGTAGAAACCATGGGAACTCACTTAGGTGGGCATGAGGTGGGATAAAACTATGGCCAATCAATGAAATTACAAGCACCACTGCTCAGGTAAAATTGATTAAATCCAGGACCAAATGGAGAAGCGAGTCATGTAGCAAGTGGGCACAAATATAGAACAGGAGTTTATCTGGTAGCCAGCTGGTAGTGGATTTAATTTTACCTGAGGAATTGTGCTTTTAATCTCATTGGAACTCTTCCGGGCTTCCTCAAGGTGATGATCAATCCCCGATGCTTATCTTTATGGAGGTGAGCATTTGTTTGATCTTTGGAATCTAGGTCTGGTCCACAGCTGGAGTGTCCCTCTTACAGTTGTAAGTTATCTTGTCTTCTGTGCTATCTCCTTCAAGGGCCTGGCCCCATCTGACTGCCTCTAATATTTCTATCTAACTCAGCTGCCTGCAACAGACCCACCTCACCTTCTGGTTTTACTCTATAAAACCTCTGGAAAAGACAGCTTCTCAGGGCAACCTGCTCGGGTCCCCTTCTGTCCCTCTTTCAGACAGGAGCTTTCTTTCCCACAATAAATATATTCTGCTCTTAACCTCTGTCTTTCCCAAAATTCATTCTTCAGTTTTAGAGAACACAAACTCGGCCCAGGTATCTTTCAGGTTGGGAGTCTCTTTCCCCTATATCACTCTGAAAGAGATTAAACAATTATTTTCAAGTCTTCAGGAATAGCTGTACTCTATGTAACTACTTGATATCATTATTTATTATTATTTCTATATTATATATACTTTAACAGATACCAATAATAAAACATATTTGCCACTGGAGAGAGTCCAAGCAGGCTATAGCTGAGATAAGGAACCTACTCTTAAAATCAAATTGCAGGGTCATTAACCTCTGTCCTACTAAAAGAATTTTCAGGACATGTCAGTAAAAGACATGTGAAGTTTTGGTATGCAGAAATTTAAAAGTAAACACTCAAAGAAATAGAATGTGAGCCCTCGAGAGGGAGAGGTGGCTAGGATCTGGAGCTGGGGATGTTTCTGGGGTCCCAGGGCTGTCTTCAAGACGGGTAGTCGGAGATGTGTTCTGTCTGTCAGGTTGCTCCTCTGGCAGGCTGTGAGAATACAGACCATTTCCATATGCTTGAAGCTGGGAACGCTGCTCATTCATACTGCTGCTTTCTCGAGGCTCGAGGTCTCCAGGAGGAAGTACAATCTGGGGGAGAAAGGCACAGCGCAGAGACCAATGCATAGGCTTCATGCATCTTTAAGACCCCAGGACCTTTGTTGTCTGTCTGTCTGTCTGTCTGTCTGTCTGTCTGTCTGTCTGTAACTTTTGAGTCCTGAAGTCCTTTTTCTCCTCTTTGCTACCTATCTTTTTCTTCTATCCTACCTCAATACATTGTTCACATACATTCCAGTGAGATCGTATATTATTTATTATTTTATGTTGGGAGTTGTGTGCATTTCTTCTCATGAAAATGCAAACATGGAAGTCTGAAAAAAGGCAGAATAAACAATTTTAAGACATTTTAGTCTCAGGAGACCTTTATGCTTTGAAAAATTATTCCAGATCCTAAGGAGCTTTTGTTCATGTGAGCTGTATTTATAAGTATTGTATTTAAAGGCCTGGCCAAATAGCTCAGCAGATTAAAGCACCTGCATGCAGTTGCAGGGGCTGGGAGTTCAATCTCCAGGCCTGCCATGTTGCCCCTGCACCCAGGGCACGCTGAGACTGTAATCAAGGCTGGGTGTGGTGGTACGCGCCTGTAATCCCAGCTCTTGGGAGGCTGTAAACAGGCAGATCACTATGAGTCTGATCCAGTAGTGAGACCCTGAATGCCCTGTGGACTCCTCCTTAAAAAATAAAAAATAAAACAATATATATAAAATTTAAAATTAATATAATAAAAAGTATTAGGCATTCCAGGTAAGTGACATTTTTATGCAAACAATATTTTCCAAAGCACAAATTTTAATAAAATTGGCATTGTTTTACATCTTTTTAAAACTTTAATATGTGGTTAAATAGAACACAAGTGGATTTTCCTATCATAGCACATGTTAAAGACCTCTGGAAAAGCACTGTACGCTCTCAGGAGGATGCGAATAACAAGGGATAACTGTGTCTAGTACTGATGGGAGGATGGTTTTGACCTTGAAGACCCTATAAGAGGGTCTGGGAGACCCCTATGCATCTCCAGAACATACCTGGACAACTTCTACTGTAACTCAGTTTAAACTATGAATGCTTGAGCAAAAATCTAAGATAAGCATTAGTAGAGAGAACCCAGCAGTACATTGAAAGATTAATGTACCCTGTGCCACGTGAGACAGTGTACAGAGGGCTTGTGGAGAAGACAGAAAAAGAATTTACCAGTAGATAAGGAACATAGAAAAGACCAGAGTTTATTTATGTTGCCAGAGGAGACAGAGGGCAGATTTTGAAGAGATGAAGCATGCCTGGAGGGTGAAAGATGGAGGGGGTGAGAGACTGGCTTTTATTTTTTTGAGGGATTTGATGATATGGAAAAAAGAGGCTAAGCAGCAATGTGATCATCTAAAGAATGTCCTTCCCCTGGACCAAATGGCACCTTATAAATCTTCCCAGAGCATCTGCATGGAGTTTAAAACTCTGTTTACAGTTACAGTTCCCAAAGACTCCTCTCCTGTGGGCCACAGAAGGCCTTTGGTTTTAGTCAAGGAGATGATAAGGAAGCCTGAGCATGTCTTTGAAAAACACGGTCAGGACTCTTTTGGGAGGACTGAGAGATTTGCTGCCTATGAAGTAGAACTACATGTCTTTAGCTGCAGTCTCTTTTGTCAAGGGTTTTAATGGAGTTCGGCTGTTAAGGGCATTAATTCTTCATTTCCAGTGGGCAGCCACTATAGCACATTCAAGTAGAATTCCTTTCAGGATTAAGGAATATTATAAAATACATTCAGTATGGATTTGATGTAGCAGTCCACCATTTATTCTCTTCAATAAATGCTAAAACATGTTTTATGACATTTGATATTAATTTATAATTTTAAAAATTCTAGGAAGGAGCCAGGGAGATAGCTCAGTGGTTTATGCACCTTCCTGGCAAGGACAAGGGCCTGAGTTCAATTCCAGGTACAAAATAAAAAAATACAAATAAAAAATAAAAATCTAGGAAAAAAGTTATTATTGTAGGCAGTTGAGTTAGATAGAAATTTTAGAGGCAGTCAGACAGGACTATGCCCTTGAAGGGGCAGCATAGAAGACCAGGCACCTTGCAGCTGTGAGAGGCCCCTCCCCTGGGGCCAGAACGGAAGACAAAAGATTAAACAAATGTGCCCACCTACCTCCCCAAAGATGGACTTCACAGATTGTCATTCTAAGTAGGTATCAATGAGTTCAATCCCCAGTATGCAAATAAATAAATAAATAAATAAATAAATATCACCTTGGAAAGCTAGGAAGAGTCTCTAGCCCAACCCCCTACTGAAAAAGCTCCTGTTTTGGGTTCATGCTCACTTGCTCTGTGACTGGCTTCCCCAGGGTCCTGATTTAACCCATTTTACCTGAGCAATTATGCTTGTAAACTTTTTGGTTGACCATAGTTTGCCCACCTTTCGAGTTCCGCATTTCCCACCCTGGACCCACCTCACTTGATGAATTTGCTCTATAAAAATCCCTAGAAAAGCTGGTTTGTTGGCAACCCACTTGGGTCCCCTTCGGTCCCTCTCTGTCAGCCAGAAGCCTTCATTCCCTTAAATATATTTTGCTTTTAACATGTGTTTGTTCCCAAAATTCATTCTTCAATTTTAGAGAACACAAACATCCCAGATATCTCTTGGGTTAGGAGGTTCTTTCCCCTATATCAATATAAAACAGATATATCCCTATCCAACTACCCACACCATGTTGAGTTGTAATACAGAAGCACAGCATGATGTGGCAGAGCTTCCAAGAATACTTAGGACTTCCATGGATACTCAGGGCAGTGATGAGTTTGTGCAGCCAGTGGTACCTAACAGCAGACTTTGATGGATATGAGAAGTGGCAGCTGAAGGACTAGGATTTAAACTTGAAATTGTCAGCTTCCAGTGCTTTGCATTTCTCAGGACTCCTTGTTTACTGGAGAAGCAATGGGCAGTGTGACCTTCCAAGTCTTTGGGGCAACGATCCTTCCACACAGATGTTCAGCAGCAATTTGCAGCCTGACCTGCGATGGTCAGGAGCTAGCTATGGCCTTCATGCCTCCCTTAATCAAAAAGGAAATCAAGGGCCTGCCGGATAACTCAGTGAACTAAAGTGCCTGCTTAGGCAGGCTCAGCGACTGGGGTTTGATCCCTGGCGTGCTGTGCCGGCTGCATCCCCGGGACACTCTGAGACTGTAATTGAGACTGGGCATGGTGGTGCATGCCTGTAATCCCAGAACTTGGGAGGCTGAAAACAGAAGGTTCACTATGAGTCCAATCTGTATAGTGAGACCCTGTAGATCCTGTACTAAAATACATTAAAGAAGAAGAAGAAGAAGAAGAAGAAGAAGAAGAAGAAGAAGAAGAAGAAGAAGAAGAAGAAGAAGAAATCAAGCAAAATGTGGGGCCTGAAGTGAAGAGGAGGTTAGGGAGCAACTTTACAGAGGCCACTTCGGCTAAAGTCAATATCAATACAAATATTACCAATGGATCCTCCATACCATGAAGCCCAGGTAACAGTCTCTAATGACCTCTACACGATGTGGAGACTCTGATCCACACCTGGAAATGATGAGAAATCCTTGTTGTATTGTTGAAAGAAAAATTTTACCTATTACTGGGAATCGATGTCTCACCCAGGAGAAAAATAGCACTTCACCTTTAACTTCTTCCTCTTTATTTGCTCTATCTACTTTAGATCCAATATCTACAATATATGTTGTACCTGTCTATCCACGTTTTACCTGTTAGAAAGTATTCTACTGAGAAGTAATTTGCTGTTGTTACACCAGGAATTCAATTCAGAGAGCACTGATCTGTATTCTCAACTTATTTATTTATTTATATTTGTACTGGGCATCCAACCCAGGGGAGCTCTACCATTGAGTTACATCATCAGACATTTACATTTAAAAAAATCATTTATTGTGAGATGGTCTCACTAAGATGCTCAAGCTGGCTTTGAACTTGCCTTAGCCTCCTGGGTAGCTGGGATCACACATGCGTACCACCACCATTATAGAGAGCCCAACATAGAGAATCCTTCCCAGTCCTCAGCTTGGCCCAGGAAGTTTATATTTGTTATCCCATGGAAAAGTTACTAGAATTGCAATAGATTAATTCCAATCGACCACCTCCAGTGCAAACCACAGTGTAAAATAATGACACAGTAACATATCCAAAGTGCTAACGAATCCAAAGGGTACGGAGTCCAGACACAATGATGGCTACTGGGGACTAAGGCTTTTTCCCAGGACAGAAAACTCAGATTTAATTCATTTGTGAAGAAGGGAGTGATTTGGGGATGAGTGACTCTGAAACTGGCAGGAAGTAGGTGAGTGCCTTGGGCAGGGCTAGGCAGGAGGCCTGAAATCACCTGGGCAATATGCAGAAAGAAGGATACGCAGAAAGAGTAATCTGCATTCCTCGTACAGCTGAGATAGTATCCAATGTTTTGGGGTCCTGTTTAGCTTTTACATGTAATCTTGTAAGCCCCAAAAAGTCATAGCTTTTATCTCAAGGCTCAATCCTAGTGACAGCGTGGAGCATTGGTTTTTCATTCCACCCTGTCCTGACTCACACAAGGGAACAATGGGGGTTCAGGGAAGCACACCTGCCGTCTTCAAAGACCACACCCAGCACCTTCCTCGGAGGGACTGATATGCATTGTTTAAAGCCAATTGAAGGAAGAAGGGAAAGTCCTAGTCAGACCTGTACATGCCAATATAAGGAAATAGGGTCACCCTCAGCCAAAATGAAGACAACTGAGCTGGCCAGATAGCTCAGTGAACTAAAGCACCTGCTGAGGTAAAGTGCAGAGGCTGGGGTTTGATCCTGCACATGCCATGCCAGTCCCACCCCTGGGCATGCTGAGCTGTGGATTGAGACTGGGTGTAGTGGCCCGCACCTGTAATCCCAGTGCTTGGGAGGCTGAAAACAGGAGAATCACTAGTAGTCTGGTCTACATAGTGAAACCCTGTAGGCCCTGTAGACCATGTACTAAATACATAC